>NC_082717.1:107471207-107578707 GCF_030144855.1 Hypanus sabinus | reverse complement strand
CCGGCTCGCCTTGAAAGCGATTCCTACACCACTCCGGAAAACACTTTCAACTCTGCACACCAAATGGGACAAAGAGTGAAGATTAAGACGATCCGTCACTAGAACTTCATGAAAAATTTATCCTTTAGGCAAAGCCACTGTGGGCAGCGTGGTAGCGGTTAGTGCTATTACAACGCCAGTGACCCGGGTTCAATTCTGCCGCTGTCTGTACGTTCTCCCGGCGACCACGTGGCTTTCTCCCAGTGCTCCGGTCACCTCCCACAGTCCAAACACGGACGTTAGGTCACGTGGGTGCAGTGGGATGGCGCAGGGTCATTGGGATGGAACGGCCTGTTACCGCGTTGTACCGCTCAATCAATAACAGACTGACAGCAGTTCAATCACACAGTTCAAATGGAGCTGTCAATCAGGATGACAGTGCGCAATAGGATACAAAGGATAGCATTCGACTGCGACTGCTTCATGGCCCGACAAACGTTTCCCTTCAGATCTTGAAAGTATTCGCTGTTGAACTTTACAAGAATCAGAATCAGCGGTGTTATCCTTTACATAGGACGAGAACAGCACAGCACTGTACAGGCCCTACAGCCCAAGACGCTGCTTCCACATCTTCAACGACTCCAAAAAAAAAGAATCACTTCACACTTATCCAGACTGAACTCACAAAACCACTCCTCAAAACAGCTGTGAATTCTGGCAATATCCCATTGCAATCTACGACAAACTTCTTAACTATCCAGAACGCAACCCCTTGCATGCATGAATTCCAGATACTTCCACACACCAGTACAACATCACATCACACTGCATTCCCTTACAATGCAGGAGGCCATTCGACCTGTCACAAGACTGCCAGCTCTCACTAATCCCATTTTCCTGATGACTTCCCAGCAAAGAAATCACCATTTCATGCACATCAGATCCACCCTGACTAAACTGCAGGGACAATTAATCTCCCAGACTAACTTTGTGGTGCTGCTTTTAAACAATCAATAGTTTATTGAGAAAAAGTCACCGAAAATATCAATTCCTCGACAAGATTGAGAATCTAATTCAGCTTATTCAGATACCTTAATTTCTTACACATACATCCAAACACTGGTGACGGGGTGACACGGGACATAACGACAACATCTAAACACGGACGTCGGGGAGACACAGTACATAACGACAACATCTAAACACGGACGTCGGGGAGACACAGTACATAACGACAACATCTAAACACGGACGTCGGGGAGACACGGGACATAACGACAACATCTAAACACGGACGTCGGGGAGACACGGGACAGAACGACAACATCTAAACACGGACGTCGGGGAGACACGGGACAGAACGACAACATCTAAACACGGACGTCGGGGAGACACGGTACATAACGACAACATCTAAACACGGATGTCGAGGAGACACGGGACAGAACGACAACATCTAAACACGAACGTCAGGGTGACATGGTACATAACGACAACATCTAAACACGGATGTCGGGGTGACACGGTACATAACGACAACATCTAAACACGGACGTCGGGGTGACACAGTACATAACGACAACATCTAAACACGGACGTCGGGGTGACACGGTACATAACGACAACATCTAAACACGGACGTCGGGGTGACACAGTACATAACGACAACATCTAAACACGGACGTCGGGGTGACACGGTACATAACGACAACATCTAAACACGGACGTCGGGGTGACACGGTACATAACGACAACACCTAAACACAGACGTCGGGGTGACACGGGACATAACGACAACATCTAAACACGGACGTCGGGGTGACACAGTACATAACGACAACATCTAAACACAGACGTCGGGGTGACACGGTACATAACGACAACACCTAAACACGGATGTCGGGGTGACACGGTACATAACGACAACAACATCTAAACACGGACGTCGGGGTGACACGGGACATAATGACAACACCTAAACACGGATGTCGGGGTGACACGGTACAGAATGACGACAACATCTAAACACGGATGTCGGGGTGACACGGTACAGAATGACGACAACATCTAAACACGAACGTCAGGGTGACACGGTACAGAACGACGACAACATCTAAACACAGACGTCGGGGTGACACGGGACATAACGACAACATCTAAACACGGACATCGGGGTGACACGGGACATAACGACAACACCTAAACACGGATGTCGGGGTGACACGGTACATAAAGACAACATCTAAACACGGACGTCGGGGTGACACGGGACATAACGACAACATCTAAACACGGACGTCGGGGTGACACGGGACATAACGACAACATCTAAACACGGATGTCGGAGTGACATGGGACATAACGACAACATCTAAACACGGACGTCGGAGTGACACGGTACATAACGACAACATCTAAACACGGACGTCGGGGTGACACGGTACAGAACAACGACAACATCTAAACACGGACGTCGGGGTGACACGGGACATAATGACAACACCTAAACACGGATGTCGGAGTGACGCTGTACATAACCACAACATCTAAACACGGACGTCGGGGTGCTGTTGAAATGAATTGTTTGCATTAAGCTGAATAGAAGCCAAGCACGTGCTGGTACAATTGTCTGCAGTCCAGATGCATGCAGTTAGATGGGACTGCAGAGAGTGTCAGGACAGCCTGAACTCGATCGGCCAATTGGCCTCTTTGTGTAATGTTGCACACTATGACTACGTACAACAGAGATTTAACGAAGGAAGAACTTTTGGTTATGGTATGCACCTTGAGAAAGCTTTCATCTTCTGTCTGATTGAAGACCCTGTGCAGAGCCTGCCTGGGTCTCCACTGTGATCGAGGAGCTCACTGAAGACTCTCCAACCAGTCAACACGGACAAAGAGGCACTTCAAACACAAGTGGGAAATCAAACACTTCTCTGTCTCTCCTGCTGATCATCCCAGTCACCTAGACCAAACAGTGGGCCTTCTAATCTCCGTCTGATCTGATACAAACACAAACGATAACCTTGAGATAAGCTACCCTTTCGCAAAGGCCCCATAGTGGTTTATGATCTTCAGATTCCACCTCCTAATGTTGTCCCAGACACAGGCAAGCAGTCCTTTGCCAGCAACTCTTTCAATTGTAAAACAAGCGGAGTGGCTTCCTGAACAGGTGAAAAGTGATCCACTCGCTGCTTTTGATGTTGCAGGGAAAATTACAGGGTAACTCTTGCCAAATGCAGGCTCCGGGTCTAATTCCTTCTCAATGCCTGCCTTCTGCACCACTAGAACGTGTGGAGAAAAAACTTTCTTTAAAGTTTGTTTCCCATCCCCGTCTCATGTGGCTGAAGTCCTGGATGTGGTCTGCCCCGGGGTTGGACAATGTGTGTGTGTGTGTGTGTGTGTGTGTGTGTGTGTGTGTGTGTGTGTGTGTGTGTGTGTGTGTGTGTGCGTGTGTGTGTGCGTGTGCGTGTGTGTGTGCGTGTGTGGTGTGTGAGTGTGTGTGTGTGTGTGTGTGTGTGTGTGTGTGTGTGTGTGTGTGTGTGTGTGTGTGTGTGTGTGGTGTGTGTGGTGTGTGTGTGTGTGTGTGTGTGGGTGTGTGTGGTGTGTGTGTGGTGTGTGTGTGTGTGTGTGTGTGGTGTGTGTGTGGTGTGTGTGTGTGTGTGTGTGTGTGGTGTGTGTGGTGTGTGTGTGTGTGTGTGGTGTGTGTGTGTGGTGTGTGTGTGTGGTGTGTGTGGTGTGTGTGTGTGTGTGTGTGGGTGTGTGTGGTGTGTGTGTGTGTGTGTGTGTGTGTGTGTGTGTGTGTGTGTGTGTGTGTGCGTGCGTGTGTGTGAGAGTGTGTGTGTGTGTGCGTGCGTGTGTGTGAGAGTGTGTGTGTGTGTGTGTGTGTGCGTGCGTGTGTGTGAGAGTGTGCGTGTGTGTGTGTGTGTGCGCGTGTGTGTGTGTGTGTGCGCGTGTGTGTGAGAGGGAGGGAGGGAAGGGGTTTGCGTTGATGTTGTGGTGACCCGAGGACAGTGAGTGTGTTGGAAAGGGGTTTGCCTTGATGTGGTTGCTGTTCTTCCACTCAACATTGTGAGGGTGCTACGTTGCTATGTATATTCATACACACACACACACGCTTTGATAATAAATTCTGGTGCTGATGTGTGGCCACTCTTACTGCACAGCTCTGAGGGGGATTGCTGTTGCGACAGCAGCCTTATTGTAACTGATAGGTTTTTATTCCTTATTTTGTCCTGCAATATACTGCAGCCATGAAACTACAGGCTTCACGGCACACACCAGTGATATTAGAGAGTTTCCTGATCATTCAGAACACGACAGCACAGTATAGGTCCTTCCGCCGATGATGATATGCCGACCTTTTAACCTACTCCGAAACCAATCTAACCCTTCCCGTCCACATGGTCCTCTATTTTTCTACAATCCGTGTGCCTGTCTGAGAGTCTCTTAAAAAACCTTAATGTATCTGACTCTTCCAGCACCCACCACTCTGTGTAAGCACAAACTTAACTCTGACTTTCCCTCCACACCAATTCTCTCCTCCAATCACCGTCGAGGGATCCCACTCGTATCGGCCATTTTGTCACTCTTGCTCGGCACTGTGGGTATCCACACCTCGGGGACAGCAGCCCACCACCTTCTCAAGGGCAACTAGTGGAAGGGCAATTAAGCACTGCCTCAGCCTGCGATGCCCACATCCTTGAATGAATAAAGTAAGTCCTTTTTCTCACTTCTCTACATTCAAAGTTCCAAAAGGTGAGCTTTATTTGTCACATGCACGTCAAAACGTACAGTAAAATGCGTCGTTTGCATCATCAACCAACATGGAATGTGGATGTGCTGGGGCCTGCAGGTGCCCCCGTGCTCCGGCACCAATATAGCATGCTCACAACTCATCAACCCTAACCTGGACAATGGGAGGAAACACACGCAGTCACAGGGAGAACATGCAAACTCCCTATAGACAGCAGCGGGAATTGAACCTGCCCTTCCTCGCGCTAGCACTGCAGTGCCAAGCCGTCAGTCTCTCACACATGCCCAGCAACTTCCCCGACTCTCCCACCACCCACCTACACACAGGTGTACTTGCAATGGCCGTGAGGAAACGAGAGACATCTCTCGGGCAGCACACCGATCCTGGATCACTGCTGCACCCCTGCACCATCCGGACACAAGGAGCATTTCAGCACGATGGAGCCCGACTCGAATCTGGGAGTCCAGGCCTTCTCATCACTATGGTACAAGGGCCTGAAGACACACGCTCAACTTTTAAGAACCAGCTTCTTCCCCTCTGCCATCACATTTCTGAATGGATAATGAACCCATGTACACTACTTCACTATTTTTTTTGCACTATTTAATTTTTTAAATATCCAGTGGATTCTGGTTAAGTGGGCTACCTGTTAATCAGGGCAGCCATTTATTTAGGACAACAAAAACTAATCGAGAAAATAGGTGAGATTCCCTTCATCTGAAACAATATGCCACTTAACTGGGATAGAAGACTGTTGCCAAACTTTTTCTAATGAGTGTCAAACCCATGCACGCTGTGTGACCCCAGACACTGAACCACGTTTAGGGCAAATAGTTTTTGAAAAGAGGTGTCAGTTGCATGCATTTGTGTTCAAAACACAGTGATTTTTGTCGCTGATAGTTGGCAAGAAATAAGCAGCATGACAATTCAGAACTGTTTTGCTCACCATGGGTTCAAACATTCAGGCTTGGAGATGCCAGAAACAGCCTGGAGTGAAAATGAATCAATTTCACGACTTCAACAAGGCGAGAACAACAAAGAATCTGATGGTATCCACTATCATCTTGAACATTACCCTTTGGTCTCCACTGGACACTCAGTTCTCACTTGTGGCTCCAAGCCGCCGTTTGCATGTGACAGCGGCCACACCTTAGCACACTGCTTCGACAGGCGGGCTAAACCAGCTGAGGCCCTTGGTGAAACAGGGACATGCCTATCTGCCTCAGGCCCCGTTGCCTCAGGCCCCTGGTGAAACAGTGACACGCCTATCCGCCTCAGGCCCTGGTGAAACAGGGACACGCCTATCCGCCTCAGACCCCTGGTGAAACAGGGACACGCCTATCTGCCTCAGGCCCCTGGTGAAACAGGGACACGCCTATCCGCCTCAGGCCCTGGTGAAACAGGGACACGCCTATCCGCCTCAGGCCCTGGTGAAACAGGGACACGCCTATCCGCCTCAGGCCCTAGTGAAACAGGGACACGCCTATCCGCCTCAGGCCCTGGAGAAACAGGGACACGCCTATCCGCCTCAGGACCTGGTGAAACAGGGACACGCCTATCCGCCTCAGGCACTGGTGAAACAGGGACACACCTATCCGCCTCAGGCCCCTGGTGAAACAGGGACACGCCTATCCGCCTCAGGCCCTGGTGAAACAGGGACACACCTATCCGCCTCAGTCCCCGGTGAGTTAGGGACACGCCTATCCACCTCAGGCCCCTGGTGAAACAGGGATACACCTATCCGCCTCAGGCCCCTGGTGAAACAGGGACACGCCTATCCGCCTCAGGCCCCGGTGAAACAGGGACACGCCTATCCGCCTCAGGCCCCGGTGAAACAGGGACACGCCTATCCGCCTCAGGCCCTGGTGAAACAGGGACACGCCTATCCGCCTCAGGCCCTGGTGAAACAGGGACACGCCTATCCGCCTCAGGCCCTGGTGAAACAGGGACACGCCTATCCGCCTCAGGCCCTGGTGAAACAGGGACACGCCTATCCGCCTCAGGCCCTGGAGAAACAGGGACACGCCTATCCGCTTCAGGCCCCTGGTGTGATAGGGACATGCCTATCCGCCTCAGGCTCTGGTGAAACAGGGACACGCCTATCTGCCTCAGGCCCCGTTGCCTAAGGCCCCTGGTGAAACAGGGACACGCCTATCCACCTCAGGCCCTGGTGAAACAGGGACACACCTATCCGCCTCAGGCCCTGGTGAAACAGGGACACGCCTATCCCCCTCAGGCCCCTGGTGAGATAGGGACACGCCTATCCGCCTCAGGCCCTGGTGAAACAGGGACACGCCTATCCGCCTCAGGCCCCTGGTAAAACAGGGACACGCCTATCCGCCTCAGGCCCCTGGTGAAACAGGGACACGCCTATCCGCCTCAGGCCCCTGGTGAAACAGGGACACGCCTATCCGCCTCAGGCCCCTGGTGAAACAGGGACACGCCTATCCGCCTCAGGCCCCTGGTGAAACAGGGACACGCCTATCCGCCTCAGGCCCCTGGTGAAACAGGGACACGCCTATCCGCCTCAGGCCCCTGGTGAAACAGGGACACGCCTATCCGCCTCAGGCCCCTGGTGAAACAGGGACACGCCTATCCGCCTCAGGCCCCTGGTGAAACAGGGACACGCCTATCCGCCTCAGGCCCCTGGTGAAACAGGGACACGCCTATCCGCCTCAGGCCCCTGGTGAAACAGGGACACGCCTATCCGCCTCAGGCCCCTGGTGTAACAGGGACTCGCCTATCCGCCTCAGGTCCTGGTGAAACAGGGACACCCCTATCCGCCTCAGGCCCTGGTTAAACAGGGACACGCCTATCCGCCTCAGGCCCTACATAAACAGGGACACGCCTATCCGCCTCAGGCCCCTGGTGAAACAGGGACACGCCTATCCGCCTCAGGCCCCTGGTGAAACAGGGACACGCCTATCCGCCTCAGGCCCTGGTGAAACAGGGACACGCCTATCCGCCTCAGGCCCTGGTGAAACAGGGACACGCCTATCCGCCTCAGGCCCTGGTGAAACAGGGACACGCCTATCCGCCTCAGGCCCTGGTGAAACAGGGACACGCCTATCCGCCTCAGGCCCTGGTGAAACAGGGACACACCTATCCGCCTCAGGCCCCTGGTGAAACAGGGACACGCCTATCCGCCTCAGGCCCTGGTGAAACAGGGACACACCTATCCGCCTCAGTCCCCGGTGAGATAGGGACACGCCTATCCACCTCAGGCCCCTGGTGAAACAGGGATACACCTATCCGCCTCAGGCCCCTGGTGAAACAGGGACACGCCTATCCGCCTCAGGCCCCGGTGAAACAGGGACACGCCTATCCGCCTCAGGCCCCGGTGAAACAGGGACACGCCTATCCGCCTCAGGCCCTGGTGAAACAGGGACACGCCTATCCGCCTCAGGCCCTGGTGAAACAGGGACACGCCTATCCGCCTCAGGCCCCTGGTGAAACAGGGACACCCCTATCCGCCTCAGGCCCCTGGTGAAACAGGGACACGCCTATCCGCCTCAGGCCCTGGTGAAACAGGGACACGCCTATCCGCCTCAGGCCCTGGTGAAACAGGGACACGCCTATCCGCCTCAGGCCCCTGGTGAAACAGGGACACGCCTATCCACCTCAGGCCCTGGTGAAACAGGGACACGCCTATCCGCCTCAGGCCCTGGTGAAACAGGGACACGCCTATCCCCCTCAGGCCCCTGGTGAGATAGGGACACGCCTATCCGCCTCAGGCCCTGGTGAAACAGGGACACGCCTATCCGCCTCAGGCCCTGGTGAAACAGGGACACGCCTATCCGCCTCAGGCCCTGGTGAAACAGGGACACCCCTATCCGCCTCAGGCCCCTGGTGAAACAGGGACACGCCTCTCCGCAGGCCCCTGGTGAAACAGGGACACGCCTATCCGCCTCAGGCCCCTGGTGAAACAGGGACACGCCTATCCGCCTCAGGCCCTGGTGAAACAGGGACACGCCTATCCGCCTCAGGCCCCTGGTGAAACAGGGACACGCCTATCCGCCTCAGGCCCCTGGTGAAACAGGGACACGCCTATCCGCCTCAGGCCCCTGGTGAAACAGGGACACGCCTATCCGCCTCAGGCCCCTGGTGAAACAGGGACTCGCCTATCCGCCTCAGGCCCTGGTGAAACAGGGACACCCCTATCCGCCTCAGGCCCTGGTGAAACAGGGACACGCCTATCCGAGCATGTGAAGTCAGCCCTGGCGGACAGGGTGGATGAGACCCAGTGGCCAGGAAGGCGGCTCTGAACACTCCAGGGAGAGCAAAGGGCACGGTAAGGCACAGAGGTAGTCATGGTCATCCACTACAACCAAGGAAGATCAGAGCTGCAACGTCTACTCGTCCCAATGGACTCAGTGTTCTGTGGTCCAAGGAGTGAGACTCCCCTAGTGCAACGGCTTTTCCAGTTCAGAAACACTCCCTGTACAGGTTTCCCATCATCGTTGTCACAACAGACAACCACCAGTAGCTTCGGTAGGGCTTTAATTTGCTCAGTATTTCATTTAAATACATTATTTGTTACCCAGTTAACTGGCAGTTTGCCATTTTTTACAAATATCTTTTCTACAGTGGCACATTTAAGAGCATCCTGACTGGCTGCATCACTGCCTGGTTGGGAACTGTACTTCCCTCAATCACAGGACTCTGCAGAGAGTGGTGTGGACAGCCCAGCACACCTGTGGATGTGAACTTCCCTCTATTCAGGACATTTACAGAGACAGGTGCATAAAAAGGACCCGAGTCACCCCAACCACAAACTGATCCAGTTGCTACCATCCTGGAAACGGTACCACAGCATAAAAGCCAGGACTCCGGGCCAGCTTCTTCCACCAGGCCATCAGACTGATTACCTCACCCTGATATAATTGTATTTCTATGTTATATTGACTGACCTGTTTTTCATATTATTTATTATAAATTACTATAAAATGCACATTGCACATTTAGACGGAGACCTAACAAAGATTTTTACTCATGTGTATGAAGGATGTAAGTAATAAAGTCAATTCAATTATTTCCATGAAATCTTCGTTAATTGGAGCAGCCACTTAATTGGGCCAAAACGTACTGGTCCCGATATGTCCCAATTAAACAGAATCCACACCATTTCTCACTGTAACTTAGTTTTTATCATGTATGGCTTTTACTGCTGCTGCAAGCAACACATTGCACAACATGTAACTTGCTGTAAGTTTTCACTGCTATGTAATGGTTTCTCTGTAAGGCCTCACTGCTAATGTAATGGTTTCTTTGTAAGGTCTCACTGCTAACGTAATCGTTTCTCTGTAAGGTCTCTGCTAATGTAATGGTTTCTCTGTAAGGTCTCACTGCTAATGTAATGGTTTCTCTGTAAGGTCTCTGCTATGTAATGGTTTCTCTGTAAGGTCTCACTGCTAATGTAATGGTTTCTCTGTAAGGTCTCTGCTAATGTAATGGTTTCTCTGTAAGGTCTCTGCTAATGTAATGGTTTCTCTGTAAGGTCTCACTGCTAATGTAATGGTTTCTCTGTAAGGCCTCACTGCTATGTAATGGTTTCTCTGTAAGGTCTCACTGCTATGTAATGGTTTCTCTGTAAGGTCTCTGCTAATGTAATGGTTTCTCTGTAAGGTCTCTGCTAATGTAATGGTTTCTCTGTAAGGTCTCACTGCTAATGTAATGGTTTCTCTGTAAGGCCTCACTGCTATCTAATGGTTTCTCTGTAAGGTCTCTGCTAATGTAATGGTTTCTCTGTAAGGTCTCTGCTAATGTAATGGTTTCTCTGTAAGGTCTCTGCTAATGTAATGGTTTCTCTGTAAGGTCTCACTGCTAATGTAATGGTTTCTCTGTAAGGTCTCTGCTAATGTAATGGTTTCTCTGTAAGGTCTCACTGCTAATGTAATGGTTTCTCAGTAAGGTCTCTGCTAATGTAATGGTTTCTTTGTAAGGTCTCACTGCTAATGTAATCGTTTCTCTGTAAGGCCTCACTGCTAATGTAATGGTTTCTCTGTAAGGTCTCTGCTAATGTAATGGTTTCTTTGTAAGGTCTCACTGCTAACGTAATCGTTTCTCTGTAAGGCCTCACTGCTAATGTAATGGTTTCTCTGTAAGGTCTCACTGCTAACGTAATAGTTTCTCTGTAAGGTCTCTGCTAATGTAATGGTTTCTCTGTAAGGTCTCTGCTAATGTAATGGTTTCTCTGTAAGATCTCACTGCTAATGTAATGGTTTCTCTGTAAGGTCTCTGCTAATGTAATGGTTTCTCTGTAAGGTCTCTGCTAATGTAATGGTTTCTCTGTAGCAGCACCATTTGTGTTGTGACTAGAGGTAACGGAGCTTTGAAATGTGTGCCACCCAATGAGAGGGCATGCTGTTCTTTCTCGTGGGTCTGAGAGAAGGGATTTCACGGTCTTCTGTCGGCAAGACGCAAGGGGAGAGAGTTGGTAGACCGCTGTACGGAGTGGACAGAGCGAGAGTCCAAGGGTCAGTGACTCTCGGAGGACGATTCAGTGAGCTCCAACGTGCACGTTAGACTGTTTCATTAACATGGGCCCTTTTTCTTTACTAACTCTATAGTCAAATTAAGAGTTATAAAGTTCACTCGTTTAATTGCATTTGGTGTACTGTCTGATCTTTTGAGGTCCGGATTGTACCTCGGCACGTCACGCAGCATCCACACAAACGAGATTTCTCAGTTTGGTGGGACCAGAGGCTGTCTTCTCCTAGACCAGGGGTCGGCAACCCGCGGCTCCGGAGCCGCATGCGCCTCTTTCATCTCTGTGCTGCGGCTCCCCGTGGTTTGTTAGTTTTTGAAATGTAATTCGAAATTTGAAGATTATGGTGATCTTGTACAATCTGAAAACGTTGTGGAGACCCCATTTCCTGGCACATCCGAACCGGTTCACAATTAGCCACCATTCCGGCTAAGGGAGATAGATAGCCTACGGGGGTTTGTGAGTACGTGTCTTTTGGAGCATCCGCGCCCACGGGGACGGGTTGAGGGAGGCTTTAAAGCAAGGCTGTTTAGTTTGAATAAAGTTACCTTTGACTGCAGTGTCTTTATTTTAGCGCTGCGTGTAGCACACCGCTACAACGTGTTTTTTATCGCTATTAATATACATCACCACTGCCAATGCCTGACACCCGCCAGTGCGCGCTTTCTTTTAATTCTTCGATCCAAGGTAGGCTAACTATGGAGTAACCTTCAACCCAACGTCTTTTTTTCGGAGTTCAAAATGTTTTTGTTGCATGCAGAAATGTAATTTCGTTTTCTCTGCAGGAGTTCATCAATTTCATAAATGTAACACATTATAGTTTGTTTATACATAGCATAAAGGCAAAAAAAACCGTTGTATGCAGTGTTATTTCATTTTAAATGTCAAACGGGTTTTGTGGCTCCCAGTGTTTTCTTTTCTGTGGGAAATGGGTCCATATTGTCTCTTTCAGTGGTAAACGTTGCCGACCCCTGGCCTAGACGAACGCGTGCTGGCCGAACCTGAGGGTTGCATATGCCAGTGATTTTGAACCCAATTCTCATTCTGTGGAATGAAGGCCAACGGGTGGCCAGTCCTGGGGTTAGAGACATGTCTGTGTGCGCGAGTGGGTGGAAGGGAGGGGAAGCGATTCGCCTTGCTACTGTTGTGACGTTCTGTGGACGTGCTATGTCGACACCAGACTGTGTAGTGACACTTGTAGGTCTGTCCCCAAGCACATCTTTAAGTCGTGTCGGAGTTAATACAAAAGACACATTTCACTGCTGTACATACATGAGAAATTAATGTAACCTGAATCAATCAGTAACTCTCCACCCCCATAGTTAAAACAGAGGTTTTCAAGTAGTATTTGTCCTCACCTCTTACAAGCAAGGAACGCTCAAAACTAATTGAACTGATTACGTTTCAGCCACGTTTATTGTCAGATGCACAAGTACAGGAGCTCTGGTACAATGAAAAGCCGTCTTGTAGCACGATCATAGGCACAGAGTACCAGACAGACAGCACTCACAGGAAAATCAACGTATTACTTATTAATAAGAAATAAGATACCTCGAGTAAACAAAATGTCCATTTTAGTGCAAAGTGGTCATGGCCGGTTCAAGCAAGGCTCAAGGGAAGTAGTTCTTCCTGAACCTGGTGATGTGGGACTTCAGGCTTCTGTGCCTCCTGCCCTGCGGGAGCTGAGAGGTACTGGCATGGCCCAGACGGTGGGGATTTCAGTTGGTAGGCTAACTGGTCATTGTAAATTGTTCTGTGATTGATTATGCTGGGATTAAATCAGGAGATTGCTGGGCAGTGTGGTTCGAGGAGCCAGAAGGGCCTGTTCCATATTCCATCTCAGTGAATAAATGAATAAATAACCTCTGACGGTGGATGAGGCTGCACCTCTTGTGGATGCTAGTGAAGGTGGGGAGGATAGCTCTTTAAAAGAGCAGATTCAGGCACATGGGAAAGATGGTTTCTTTCTATGCAGCCGGATTCTAACACACATTTTTTGCTGTTCTATTCCCAGGAAACCATTTCGCATTGGCTCTCATTTCACAGAACAATTGTAAAAGGAAATTCTAGAATCCAGCATCCTATAGCACAGCAAACATCAGGAAATAACATTCCTGGCCCAAAACATTAGTCTTTGGGTAGGGCAGACATCTCTCGGTGTTCAGCTCCTCCCTCCCTATAGCTGGTAAAATTCTTGCCGCACCCAGGGAGTTCTGCAATTGTTTTTCCATTTATTAACTGAGGTACTTCCACCACCTTGATTAAAAACAAATTTTACAATGAAAAAGATTTGCTTTACTTGCACACCAAGATAGTGAAATGTGTAGTTTGCGTCAAATCAAATCAGTGAGGATTGTGCTGGGCAGATCGGCTTCCAGTGCCAACACAGCTCACAAACGCTAACCGTACGACTTTGGAATGGGAGGAAAGGAGAGCACCCTGGACGAAACACACACAGTAACAGTGAGAACGTACAAACTCCTTACAGACAGCAGTGGGGATCATGTACCTGTCCTGGAGCTGCGGTGGCCCGTGCTTAAATGATACTGCAGTCCGTGCCACAACCACTTCCTCTGGCAGTGGTTTCACTTACTCACCACCCATGGGTGTAAAAGTTCCCTCTAGGGTCTCTTAAATCTTTCTCCCTCACCCTAAACACGTCTCCAAGTTTCAGATTCCCCTACTGAGGAAAAGACTGTTGCAATCCACCATACGTACATCCCTCAGTTTTAAGCACTTGTACGAGTATCATTCTCCCACCATACAAGGAATAAAGATCTCCACTGACCAACTTCTACTGTGATGGAAGTCTAACTCTGCCCCAGCATAGCAGACATTTTCAAAAGGAGGAACCCATCATGTAGGACTCTCATTACCCAAGTTCTCATTTCCACCATCAGGGAAGAGGTACAAAAGCCTGAAGGCACACACACACTGATTCAGAAACGGCTTCTTCCCCAAATTTCATGATATATGGCAGTGATATTAAACCTGATTCTAATGTCACACACACACACTCCCGGGTTCCATTCTGGCTGTGCTGGGTTGTGTGTCAAGCTAGCAACTCGGCCTCGTGAAAAGCAGACAGAGATGCTACAGAGACGACAAGGTTCCCGTCCGGTGTGCTACAAGCCACAGAAAGAAACAACAACTAAAGCACTGGAGGAACTCAGCAGGTCAGGTAGCATCTACGGAAAGGCAAAAGGAGTCTACATTTTCAGCCAAAACCCTCCATCAGTCCTGCCCATTCATCATCCTCCCGCATTTTGGGTTAAGATGGCGTTGGTGAAGCATAACACCGACTTGCTAGTGGAAAACAAACAAAAAATTTACTGCATTAATCACACCTTTTCTGGTAAACGACCACTGTAATCAATAGCCTGAAACTTCCCTTTCGGAGCTGAGCTGTTGAACTGCCTGTATGACCTGTCGTTTTTACGGTGTGGAATGAATTATGAAATGGTGTGTACAGGCTGAAACAGGGCAGTGGCACCCGGACCCAAGTCCCAGAGCGAGGAACAAGCCAACGTTTGGCCACTGCCAGAGCAGGCCGGAGTGGATCCATGTGGCAGATCCGAGGCAAGGCAGAGGGCCTGGACCTGGGCCCCAAGAGTCGGGAAAGACCCAAGGACTGGAAAGGTCTGGTACGGGCCATATTGGGGTGGTGGGGCCATGATGATGAGGAAAGACCCGAGGTTGGCACAATTTAAGTGCCAGGCCAGATTGAAAAGGGCAGAGTGTTGGGGCAAGTGGTTCAGCTCCTTGCTCCGTGAGGTTTACTCGTCTCTGCTCTGAAGTGAGGCTGCGGCCTGCAACTACCAGGCCCCTGGATCAGCTTCGTGGCTGTGGACTCACTTTCATCAACTCCAGTTCCCAGCGCTATTGTGTTATTTTGCTTACTTTTACTGTTTGCAAGATTTGATTTTTCCTGCACATTCGGTGCCTTTGGCAGTCTTCCTTTTGACTGGTTTCTATGGGTTTCTTTGCTTTGTGGCGGCCTCGAAGGAGACAAATCTTAAAGCTGGATTGTATACATCCTTTCATAATAAATACACTTCAGACTTTGATTTTGTGTGTGTTACTCTGGATTTCCAGTGTCTGCAGAATCCCTTGAGTTTATGATCAAATACTGCAGTCCTGATCGACCAAGGTTTAGAATTCAGATCCTCTCTGCACAACACAACATTCCCAGGTGGGGAATCGTGGTGACAGGTGCTCTTGGAATTTTCCAAGCCTTCTGTAAACATTTACACCAAAACAATTCTTTCTCTTCACCTCTGTTCACAACACGCATTTAAACATTGCCCTAGGATGAGATATGTCTCCCACCTCCCCTCCCCATGCACCCTTATGGCCTTATATTGTTTGAGAAATATTGCTCGACACCTCACATCACTACCATACCACCCCAAGGGACAGAAGTGTAAACAGCAGTACTGTATCATCGCACATAGTTTTGCTGTCAAGTTGGTGCTGAGCTGCCGTCTCCATTGACATTGTGGCCGAGATTTGTTTTCCTAGGTTGTTGGGATGGCCTTGGATGAGGGGAGGGGCAGGGTCGGAGGTCAGATGAGGCGTGAGGTGCGAGTGCCGTTCAGTCGAAGGGCAGCGATTCCTGAACATGGAAGTCGGTCAGCAGCCACAGAGGACAAAGGTTCGCGATCGCTGGGGAGACCAAGGGTGAGTGTCAGTGTGTTGGGGGGGGGGGGTTAGGAAGGAGTCTGTTGTATGTTGGATGTGTGTTGTTCTGCTGAACATTGTGGACATGCTACGTTGGCACTGGAATGTGTGGTGACACTTACAGACTGTCCCCAGCACAATCCCTGCTGATTTCATCTCACAGTACGTTTATTCATCAGACGTACAGCAAAACAATTCAAACTAACCAAGTGTCATATCACCTTCAGGCAATGCACAGTTGCCCTCAAAGCCCCAAGACTTTTGCCTCTCATTTACACAGAATAGTACAGTACAGGAACAGGCCTTCAACCCACAATGTCAGGAATTAAACTAAAACTTTTCTGTCTGCCCGTGATCCACATTCCTCCATATTCACGTGTCCGTCTGACGTCACTCCTGTCCCTGCTACACCTCCGTGTTCACGTCTGTGACGTCACTCCCACCCCTGCTTCACCTCCATATTCACGTCTGTCTGACATCACCCCCGTCCCCGCTTCACCTCTGTATTCACATGTCCGTCTGACGTCACTCCCATCCCTGCTTCACCTCCATATTCACGTCTGTCTGACCTCACTCCCGTCCCTGCTTCACCTCCGTATTCACATCTGTCTGACATCACTCCCGTCCCTGCTACACCTCCGTGTTCACGTCTGTGACGTCACTCCCATCCCTGCTTCACCTCCGTATTCATGTCTGTCTGACGTCACCCCCGTCCCTGCTACACCTCCGTGTTCACGTCTGTGACGTCACTCCCACCCCTGCTTCACCTCCATATTCACGTCTGTCTGACATCACTCCCGTCCCTGCTTCACCTCCGTATTCACATCTGTCTGACATCACTCCCGTCCCTGCTACACCTCCGTGTTCACGTCTGTGACGTCACTCCCACCCCTGCTTCACCTCCATATTCACGTCTGTCTGACATCACTCCCGTCCCTGCTTCACCTCCGTATTCACATCTGTCTGACATCACTCCCGTCCCTGCTTCACCTCCGTATTCACATCTGTCTGACATCACTCCCGTCCCTGCTACACCTCCGTGTTCACGTCTGTCTGACGTCACTCCCACCCCTGCTACACCTCCGTGTTCACGTCTGTGATGTCACTCCCACCCCTGCTTCTCCTCCGTATTCACGTCTGTCTGACGTCACTCCCGTCCCTGCTTCACCTCCGTATTCACGTCTGTCTGACGTCACTCCCGTCCCTGCTTCTCCTCCGTATTCACGTCTGTCTGACGTCACCCCCGTCCCCGCTTCACCTCTGTATTCAAGTGTCCGTCTGACATCACTCCCATCCCTGCTTCACCTCCGTATTCACGTCTGTCTGACGTCACCCCCGTCCCTGCTACACCTCCGTATTCACGTCTGTCTGACGTCACTCCCGTCCCTGCTTCACCTCCGTATTCACGTCTGTCTGACGTCACTCCCATCCCTGCTTCACCTCCGTATTCACGTCTGTCTGACGTCACTCCCATCCCTGCTTCACCTCCGTATTCACGTCTGTCGGACGTCACCCCCGTCCCTGCTACACCTCCGTATTCACGTCTGTCTGACGTCACTCCCGTCCCTGCTTCACCTCCGTATTCACGTCTGTCTGACGTCACTCCCGTCCCCGCTTGCCTCCGTATTCACGTCTGTCTGACGTCACTCCCGTCCCTGCTTCTCCTCCGTATTCACGTCCGTCTGACATCACTCCCGTCCCTGCTTCTCCTCCGTGTTCACGTCTGTGACGTCACTCCCACCCCTGCTTCACCTCCATATTCACGTCTGTCTGACATCACTCCCGTCCCTGCTTCACCTCCGTATTCACGTCTGTCTGACATCACTCCCGTCCCTGCTTCTCCTCCGTATTCACGTCCGTCTGACATCACTCCCGTCCCTGCTTCACCTCCGTATTCACGTCTGTCTGACATCACTCCCGTCCCTGCTTGCCTCCATATTCACGTCCGTCTGACGTCACTCCGTCCCTGCTTCTCCTCCATATTCACGTCTGTCTGACGTCACTCCGTCCCTGCTTCTCCTCCATATTCACGTCTGTCTGACGTCACTCCCGTCCCTGCTTGCCTCCGTATTCACGTCCGTCTGACGTCACTCCGTCCCTGCTTCTCCTCTGTATTCACGTCTGTCTGACGTCACTCCCGTCCCTGCTTCTCCTCCATATTCACGTCTGTCTGACATCACTCCCGTCCCCGCTTGCCTCCGTATTCACGTCTGTCTGACGTCACTCCCGTCCCCGCTTCTCCTCCGTATTCACGTCTGTCTGACGTCACTCCCATCCCTGCTTCACCTCCGTATTCACGTCTGTCTGACATCACTCCCGTCCCCGCTTCACCTCACGTGTCCGTCTGATGTCACTTCCGTCCCTGCTTCACCTCACGTGTCCGTCTGACGTCACTCCCGTCCCTGCTTCTCCTCCGTATTCACGTCTGTCTGACATCACTCCCATCCCTGCTTCTCCTCCGTATTCACGTCTGTCTGACATCACTCCCGTCCCCGCTTCACCTCACGTGTCCGTCTGACGTCACTTCCGTCCCTGCTTCACCTCACGTGTCCGTCTGACGTCACTCCCGTCCCCGCTTGCCTCCGTATTCACGTCTGTCTGACGTCACTCCCGTCCCTGCTTCTCCTCCGTATTCACGTCTGTCTGACATCACTCCCGTCCCTGCTTGCCTCCATATTCACATCTGTCTGACGTCACTCCCGTCCCCGCTTGCCTCCGTATTCACGTATGTCTGATGTCACTTCGTCCCTGCTTCTCCTCTGTATTCACGTCTGTCTGACATCACTCCCGTCCCTGCTTCACCTCCGTATTCACGTCTGTCTGACATCACTCCCGTCCCTGCTTCACCTCCGTATTCACGTATGTCTGACGTCACTCCCGTCCCTGCTTCACCTCCGTATTCACGTCTGTCTGACGTCACTCCCGTCCCTGCTTCACCTCCGTATTCACGTCTGTCTGACGTCACTCCCGTCCCTGCTTCACCTCCGTATTCACGTGTCTGACGTCACTCCCGTCCCTGCTTCACCTCCGTATTCACGTCTGTCTGACGTCACTCCCGTCCCTGCTTCACCTCCGTATTCACGTCTGTCTGACGTCACTCCCGTCCCTGCTTCACCTCCGTATTCACGTCTGTCTGACGTCACTCCCGTCCCTGCTTGCCTCCGTATTCACGTCAGTCTGACGTCACTCCCGTCCCTGCTTCACCTCTGTATTCAAATCTGTGACGTCACTCCCGTTTCTGCTTCACCATCACCCTGGCAGCCCATTCCAGGCAACCAATAACATTTACCAGCACATTTCTTTAAGCTTTCCCTCTCTCACCTTAAATGTTCCCTAATAGTTGAAATCTCTGGAAAAAGATTCGAATATCTGCCCTATCTAGGTCTTGCTCAGTTTTATAAAGCCTGCAGGTCTCCCCTCAGTCTCCAACACAACCCAAGTACTCATACCCCCTAATCTAAGGCAGCATCCTGATGCACCTCTCGCAAGCCCTCGTGCACGATCTTCTCAGTTACTAGTTACATCGCAGGCGGATACTCTTGGCCAATGGCACAGCTCAGTATGTTACTGCACAACATACAACATTGTACTAACCTTTCAACCTGTTCCAAGATCAAGAAAACCCTTCCCTCCTACATAGTAATCCATTTGTCTTTCTAAGGGCCTGTTAAATATTTCTAACGTGCAGTGCATTACTGATGCCCCACCCTCCATGTAAAAGAATCTGACATTCCCCCACCCCCAAACACTTTTTCAATCACCTTAAAATCATGTCCCTAGTATTCTCCATTTCCATCCTGGCAAAAAGTCTCTGGCTATCCAATCAACGTCTGCTGGGTTTCCTCCCGGTGCTCCGGTTTCCTCCCACAGACGTAAAGGTTAGTAGCTCACGGTAAGTCGTCCTGTGATCGGGCTAGGGTTAAATCAGGGATTGCATTGAGCATGGCTCGAAAGGCCTATACCACACTGTATAAACAATACACCCAAACTAAATCATCTTTTTTTTATTACAAAACCCTTTATTATAAATATCGGTGCTATACAATATATACAAAACAGTGGCAAACACAATTACTGCACTACAAATAGACATAGACATTACACCAGAATGTTGCCATCTCTATCCACGATGGCATTTACACCTCTCATCCCCCTTTCCTCTGAAGAGGAATTCCTAGCTCCCTCAACCCCTCCTCTCTAATCCAGGCAGCATCCTGGTAAACCTCCTCTGCACCCTCTCCAAAGCTTCCACATCCTTCTTACATGGAGGTGACCAGAACCGACCACAATATCCAGCAATCATCTGTCCAACAATGCATTCTGTTTAACAGCTCCGTGTAAATGTGTACACGGTGAGTTATCTGGATGGCCGGCCGCAGGACAAAAGCTTTTCACTGCATGTGACAGTAACATGGCAAGACCGACAGTTGGAACGATGCTATTCCAGCACATTTTCACCACACCAAGCGCATTGACTGAAGGGGTTAAACATTTACAAAACAAAACACGTAAAGGATAGACAATGCAAACTCCTTCTTTGAACTTGGGGACAAAACATCCAAAATTATATATTATTTAGTAGCATAAATATAGACCTACTACAACGATTGTAGACCGAAAAGGACAAACAGACACTGAATTACAATTCTCTCCTTTAACAAGAATTCCTTTATGAAGTGCACCCTCCTATTAGTTAAAAACAAGTTTCGCACCGTTGCAGACGCAGGTTGTACTCGTACCGCCTCCAAAAAGCCAGATTAAAATTGCAACGTCTATCTCGTCCGAATCTCCAGCACAACCCGTCTTGATGACACCCTGGACTCGATTTAAAAGACAAACGCGCAGCTCAAATCGTACTCCAAGGGGAACTGATTCAAAGCAAATTTCCAAATAAATACCGTGAAAGTTATCCTACAAATGTCTCGTTGATTGTGCAAATAAACTAAACTGTTGCAGCTCAGTAGATCCACGAAATTGCATAAATATGCACTTAAGTAACAACGTTGATTTAACTTAAAACATGAAATATATCAAGTCATAAATTTTCATAAGACGTTGGCCGCGAATGTAGGAACTTCCTTGACATCTCAAGTGTTCAACAACAGCACCATAACTCTCGTGTTTAAACGCATTTTTTTCACGATTACTTACGGACGGCGACCTTCTTGGCGTCGAGGCGGAGGGAGCGTAGCTGCAGGCTCCGGGACCGGCTGTAGAGCAGGCTGCAGCGGGCGTACAGCGAACTCGCCTCCGACTCCAGCTCCTGGAAGATGCCGCTTGCCAGGCGGCTGAGATCGGCCAGCTGCCGGAGCAGGGAGACCAGAGTGTAGCAGGACACGTCCTGCAAGGTCTGGAAGAGGAAGGGTCGCCTCCTGCTGTTGCGACTGGGCTGCAGGGAACCCGGGAGCTTCCTCCGGCTACTCCGCCTCTTTATCCTCTTCGGCAGCCCATCTCCGTCCTGCTCATCCCCCTCTTCCTCCTCTCCGCCAGGGTCACAAACTCTGCCAGAGTCTTCGCTCCTGAGCCTGGACACCAGCCGGGGCTCCACGACCCGCTTGTAAAAAGGCATCCTCTGAAAAACTTATTCCCCCTCTCACTTGCTGCAGTGAGTTAACAAAAAGAAATATTTGTATCTTTTTAAAAATAAATCAGGTCATTCCAACTTTCCACTTGGATACAATCCACAGTCTTCTCCGACATATTCACTGTTGAACAGAAACTAAAGTCACACGAGGACCGAGAGTAAACTACACACAACCCTCACGAGCAAGACAGAAAGGGAGGGAGAGGGAGCTTCACCGAACCAGGAACACCAGGAACATGAATTCAAATGTAGAGGGTTACCCGTAAAAGCAGGAGTGACTGTAACCTGGAGGCAAGGAATGGACTGTCATTGATAAAACCAGGAGCCAGATCCAGAATCGATTGCTTTTACAATATTACAAATTCATAGACTTACACAGACGCGGTGGGCCAATTGACCTATTCTCCTCCTATCTCTTATAATCTTCTGCTCTTAAGGCCTTATAGAAAAAGCGTTTTTGGCATGACTCACCTATACCAGACGAAGTGTCTACCCCAGCTCATCTTGTTGGTCTAGGGTTGCCCAAATCCATCCAAAAGGTGTTCCTGACTAAATGTCATGGACTTATATAAAATGTAGGAAGTCCCTTCTGCCCAACCCATCCGAGCTGGTCCAATCAGCCTATGTTTGTCCGATATCTGTCCAAACCATTTCTATGTCACAGTCACAGAACGTGGAGGCAGTCCTCCATCCCAGCTCGTCTGCAGGTGGCCATCCCAGCTTTCCCTACATTGGGCTCATATCCATCTAAACATTTTCAATCCAGGGACTTGTCTAAATGTTCTTCAAACGTTGTGATCGAGATTGAGTGGACAGCCAGAGACTTTCCCCAAGGCGGTTAATGCCGGAGGGCTTTGGAGGGAAGTATGGGGAGGGGGCCGTCAGAGGTGGTTTTTTTACACAGAGTGCAAGTGAATTGGACGTGTTGCTGGGTGGTGGTAGAGGCAGATACATTTAAGAGACTCCCAGATGGGCACATCGATGATAGAAAAATGGAGGGCTTTGTGGGAGAGAAGGGTTAGACTGATCTTTGAGTCGGTTAAAAGGTCAGCACGACATTGTGGGATGAAGGGCCTGTACTGAGCTGTAATGTTCTATGCCTACAGCCTCCTCTGGGAGTCAATTCATCATCTGTCTGGGACAGGATGGGTCTGTCTGGGACGGCAAGGGTCTGTCTGGATGGCATGGGTCTATCTGGCTTGGCATGATCTGTCAGGGATGCCATCATATGTCTGGGAGGATGGGTCTGTCCGAGATAGCATGATCTGTCTGGGATGGGATGGGTCTGTCTGGGATGGCAAGGGTCTGTCTGGGATGCCATCATCTGTCTGGGATGGGATGGGTCTGTCTGGAATGGATGAGTCTGTCTGGGATAGTATGATCTGTCCGGGATGGCATGGGTCTGTTCGAGACAGCATGGGTCTGTCTGGGATGGCATGGGTCTATCTGGGATGTGATGGGTCTATCTGGGATGTGATGGGTCTATCTGGGATGGCATGGATCTGTCTGGGATGGGATGGGTCTATCTGGGACGGCATGGGTCTATCTGGGATGGCATGGATCTGTCTGGGATGGGATGGGTCTATCTGGGATGGCATGAGTCTATCTGAGATGGCATGGGTCTGTCTGGGATGGGATGGGTCTGTCTGGATGGCATGGGTCTGTCTGGGATGGCATGGGTCTGTCTGGGATGTGATGGGTCTATCTGGGATGGCATGGGTCTGTCTGGGATGGCATGGGTCTGTCTGGGATGTGATGGGTCTATCTGGGATGGCATGGGTCTGTCTGGGATGCGATGGGTCTGTCTGGATGGCATGGGTCTGTCTGGATGGCATGGGTCTGTCTGGGATGTGATGGGTCTATCTGGGATGTGATGGGTCTATCTGAGATGGCATGGGTCTGTCTGGGATGGCATGGGTCTGTCTGGGATGGGATGGGTCTCTGGGATGGGATGGGTCTGTCTGGATGACGTGCAAACAAATCCTTCTCGCTGCACCGTGGCACGTGTCATTATTGAATTGAACTCCAAGATACAGTGAAACACGGTTTTGTTTGCTATTCTCACAGAACATTTCATCGTGTCAGTACATTGAGGTGTCGCAAGGGAAAATACTAACAGCATGCAGAATAAAGTGTTACAGTTACAGAGAGAGTGCAGTGCAGCTCGACCGTGAGGTGCAAGGTCGCAGTGAAGTACAGTAGGTAGCGAGATCAATCGTGTAGTCTGATACAGCAGGGTCCTTGAGCCCGGTAGTACAGGTACGTGCTTTCAGACTTTTGTATCTTCTGCCTGATGCAAGAGGGGAGAGCAGCCCAGGATGGGTGGGGTCTTTGATTATGCTGGCTGCTTTACTGGGGCAGCAAAGTGTGCATTTGCATTAGGGCAATTTTCTGAATCACTCACATAAATAAGGAATAACAAGAGTCCCAAATATTGACTACTGTGGCACAACACTAGTTACCAACTTCCATCCCAAACCTTTTCGTTCCTACCTCAGAGCCAATCCTGAATCCACTTTACCAACTCTCCCCGGATTCCATAGGATCAATGCTTCCAGACCATCCTGCCATGCAGGGCCTTAGGTCAAAGACCAAAGTAAGTTTACCATCATACAGGGAGTATATGTTACCATGTACAACCCTGAGATTCATTTGTAATTAGAATTCAAATAGATGACATTCACCGCCCTACCCCTATCCACCTTCTCAAAAAGCATTTGTCAAGCATGACTTGTTGCGCACGAAGGCATGCTCCTAATCAGACTCTGTCCGTCCAAATGGTGGAAGATCCTGTACCTCAGAAGTCCCTCCAGTACCATTCCTCACTACTGATGTCAGGCTGACTGGCCTGTAGTTCCCTGAGTCCTCTGCCCTAGGCCAGTCTTTCATGTTGTCTCTAGCTGTAGCCCATCTTCGTGGTGTATCCTTCCTCTCCCAGCGATGGGGTCTTTTGAGCTTCTGTTGGTGTTTCTGTCGTTCTGGGTTTTTACAGGAGGGGGCTTCTAAACCCATGACCAACCCTCCTCCTTTTGCAGCCGGACTTGGGACCATCCCTGGCGGAGTTGCTTGATTTCCAGCATCTCATGTGTTTATTAGGCAGATGTTCAACAGAAATCATCACCATAACATATTATTTATTTATTTTATTCGAAGATACAGAGCGGAACAGGCCCTTCCTGCCCAGCAACCCCTGTTTTAACCCTAGCCTAATCATGGGACAATTTACAATGACCAATTCACCTACTAACCGGTATGTTTTCAGAATGTGAGAGGAAACCAGAGCACCCGGAGGAAACCCACGCAGTCACAGAGGGGATGTAAAGACTCCTTACAGACGGCGCCAGAATCGAACTCCGAAATCCAATGCCCTAAGCTGTAATAACATTGTGCTAACCACTATGTACTGTGTGCTTAGGGCAAGCCTATTTCACGAACATTCATGGACATATTGGTATCATCTGTCTTAGCCCCTCCAATCCCTTGTATTAGTTCCATTCCCGTATCTGTTTCAACAAAAGGATGGAGTAAGTGAGAAAAAAAACATTGAGCCCTTCAAATTCACACGTTGGATAGCGTATGATCTATTTAATCTCCTGACAAGGTGCCCCAGATGAAATTCCCTGACTACCGAGAAGTTAATTCTAGCTGCTTTGTATTTTGAGGTCAGCCAATTAAATTACTGACACATATGATCGTTTGTAAAGGACTCACATGGGAAACTTCACCAAAGTACCTCCTAAAGTTACATGTAGGCATATCCGTTGCAAAGATCAGTTTAGTTGCCTTTACAAAGAAACATGGAGCATTAGTAAATAATTACAACATATTGTTGGAACTAGAAAGGTGCAGCCCAGGAACAGGCCTGTCAGCCCACAATTTTGAGCTGAACAGATAAAGGGAATGACATCTAATTAAACAACTCCCTTTTGCTTACACATGGTCCCTTTCCCCTGGGTTGGAGTGAGAGAGGAGAGACTTAGCAGCAACTTTTTCATCAAGAGAGCAGTCAGTATATGGAAACGCCATTGCCCAGGAACTGAACAGACTACAGAAAGATCAAAACAGCGAGGCAGCAAGCGCAGCCGTCAGAGGCTCCTGCGCTCAAGCCATCACTCTCATTCACCGGTGACAGAGAGTCTTTGAGTAAGGGACCTCGAATAAGCAATGCCAATAACGAGCTGTTGGCCTCCCCTCTCGCTGTGGCAGAAGCGATAGCTCTCTCATCAGTGGGAAAGAGAAGCTGTCTGAGATGTCGAGCTGTTGGGATGGACAGTTGGTTTTTTGATGGTCTCTGGGGGCTGTGCTATTGCTTGCATGGGTGGGTGGTGGGGGCTGATGCTTTTGCTGGAGCAAGTGGGGAGAGGATGATGGTCTGCTGTTGCTTGTGTGTGGGGGAAGGGGCTCTCTGGGGTTCTAACATTTTACTATCACTCATTCTTCAGGTCTTTTTCTCTCTGTTTTGATCACGTCTGCAAAGAGTAAGAATTTCAGGTTGTATACTGTATACATTCTCTGATATTCAATTGAAAGTGGTGGACGCAGTGCAGTGTATCTCAGGCAAAGCCTCCCCACCACTGAGCACAACAACACGGAGTGTTGCCCTCAGAAAGAAGCATCCATCATCATTCAATCCACAGCTGTCTGTGGCAATGAATTCCACAGATTCACCGCCCTCTGGCTAAAGAAATTCCTACCTTTAGAACAAAGATGAGGAGGACTTCGTTGATAAATTTACTCTGATTTTGACGTTGAATGAGCTGCCAGAGGATATAGTTGCGGCAGGAACTTTGATAACATTTTTTAAATACTTGGACGATGCATGGATACGAAAGGTTTAGAGTGACGTGGGTCAGAAGTGGATAAATGGGAAATGCATACAAAATGCTGCTGGAACTCAGTCAACATTTCAAGCCAGGACCCTTCATCAGGACTGAAAAGATAGGGAATATCGGCCATTATGGACTAGTTGAGCAAAGATCCTCTTCCTGGGCTTGGAAACTCTACGGCTTTACATGCCTCCATTCTCTGCACATCCACATGTTTATCTAAGAGTCTCTTAGATAAGCCTCTGAACAGCTCTATCATATCTGTTTCTACCAAAGTTCAAGGTAAATTTATTATCAAAGTACGTATATGTTCATTTTCTTGTGGGCATACTCAATAAGTCCATTGTAGAATAATAAGCATAATAGAATGAATGAAAGACCGCACCAGCTTGGGCCTTCAACCAGTTTGCAAAAGGAAGGAGGAAAAGATAGGTAAATATCAGGAGCGTGAAATGAACAGTCTTTGAAAGTGAGTCTGTTGGTTGTGGGAACATTTCAATGATGGAACAAGTGAAGTTGAGTGAAGTTATCCCCTTTAGTCCAAGAGCCTGATGGTTGAGGGGTAATAACTGTTCCTGAAGCTGGTGGCGTGAGTCCTGAGGCTCCTGAACCTTCTTCCTGATGGCAGCATGACCTGGGTGGTGGGAGTCCCAGATGATGGATGCTGCTTTCCTACGACAATGCTTCATGCAGCTGTGTGGTGGGCAGGGCTTTACCTGTGATGGACTGTGTTGTATAGGATTAGATTTTAAGATTTTAAATATAATTAATTATATAATTATAAATCTCAGAGATTAGACATTTCAACCCTGGGTAAAAAGTCTCTGCCTATGCCTCACATAATTTTATAAACTCTAAGATTCAAGATTCAAGTTTATTTGTTGCGTGTACATTGAAAAAGATGGGTGTGCTGGGTCACCACACATTCCGGTGCCAACATAGCATGCCCACCATCCCTGGCAGAACAACACAGAACACAACAAATAAGTTCTCTCTTCAGCCTCCACTGCTCCAGAGAAAACAACCCTATTCTGTCCAATATTTATAGCATGTAATCTCTAATCCAGGCGGCATCTTGGTAAAACTCTTCTGTACCCTCTCCAAATTCTTCACATCCTTCCAGAATTGAATGCAATATTTCAGATGCTGCCTAATCGGAATTTTATAAATTAGCAACTCAAAGCTTCTTTCTTAAGCTATACTGGTTGCCCACTTTACACAAAAAGGAAGATACTCCACTCCAGGCGCAAGGTGACGAGGTCCATAATCTCCAAAGGAACACACACAAAATGCTGGAGCAACTCAGCAGCCCAGGCAGTATCGATGGAGATGAATAAGCAGTCGACATTTCGTGCCTAGACCCTTCTTCAGGTCTGGAAAGGGGTGGGGGGGGGGGGGAAGCCAGAATAAGATGGTGATCTGTGGCTAGTCTGGGTGAGTACATGGACGAAGAGTCAGAGGGCAGCAAGGACCACAGTGAGAGATGGTCTCACTGAACTCCCGTCAAAAAGAAGGTTTAAGCTTCTTCTGGGTTGGCTTCCCTTGAAGAGGCTTCGCAGTGGAGAAGCAAATGGTTCCACAGATGCAGGAAATCCAGAGGCGGAACTTCATAATGTCCAAGTTCATCCCTCAACGTTGTTTTGTTTCAGATATCAGAGTTACATTCTGCTTTGTGCAGAAGTCACTTAATGTTCCTACCCAACCTTTGCCTATTTCCTCACACACTTCCTCCACGATTGTTGGGTATATCCTGTCTGTCCCAGCAACTTTCCAGGTCTTCTCCTCCATGCTGCACCGACTCCTCAACCCATGCACTCACTTTCAAGGACTTGACAACTCAGTATTATTCATTTACTTTAAATATTATTATCTTCGCTGGACATTGGATGTTTGTCAGTCTTTGCTATTCCTAGCTTTTCATAAATTCTTCCGTATTTCTTTATTTTCCTGTAAATGTCCACAAGAAATCGAATCTCAAGGTCGTATACAGCGACATAAATGTACTTTGAAGTTAAATTTACTTTGAACTTGTCATTTCCATGAGAAAATGATTTATTGATCACTGTATGTTTTATTGGTGTATGGGACAAGTAAGCGGGTCCTGATGAAGCGTCTCGGCTCACAATGCCGACTCTATTCCTTTCCATAGAAGTTGCCTGACTGCAGAGTTCCTCCACCATTTTGTATGCGTTATTCTGGATTTCCATCATCTATCGAATCTCTTGTGTTTAAGTAAATGGGTCAGCAATTTTGCCTTCATCCATTTCGGATGTGAAATGTTCATTACTCCATTGTAAACTGATCAGAAAATTTGAAGATTCTTACAACAAAATCTGCACTCAGTGGCTACTTTATTAGGGACAGGAGTGGAACACAGTGTGGTCTTCTGCTGCTGTAGCCCATCCACTTCAAGGTTCGATGTGTTGTGCATTCAGAGATGCTCTTCTGCACACCACTGCTGTAATGTAGTTATTTGAATTACTCTCACCATCCTGTCAGTGTGAACCAGTCTGACCGTCAGTTTCTGAGATACTCAAACCACCCCATCTGGCACCAACAATCATTCCACAGTCCAAGTTGTTTAGATCACATTCCTTTCCCATTCTGATATTTGATCTGAACCTCGTCACCATGTCTGCGTGCTTTTCTGCATCGAGTTGCAGCTACTTGATTGGCTGATGAGACATCTGTATTAACGAGCAGATGTACTGGTGTACCTAATAAAGGGGCCACTGACTGATGTCAGTGGACTGGCAGGCAAAATGTGGGCGCTCATTGTGCAAGAATACTTCCCTGGCACTCTGCTTGCGGCAGCTAACCGTACACAATATACCGAGCGATTTACCAAAGATGTCAATGGGAGTCTGACAGTAAATTGGACTACCTTTCTCTCATTGCAGAAATGTGAAAACAAAACAGATCCTGGTAAGCACACTCATTTTGGTCTGGCCCTGCAAAGATACTAACAACCAGCACTTACTGAAAACCTCATCGCATCTCAAACATATAATGATGTTCCCCTAAGTCCAGTCACTTGTTAACCACAGGCAAATACAGCTGCCTTCTTCAAACCCTGGCCTCGCAAACAATACGACCAACAACCAGCTAATGTCTCAAATTGTTGGCACGTCTGCTCAAATACTTCTCTGATTAATGGGATTCTCAAATGTCCACATTTATCAGCAGAATTAGCCTCTGCCTAATGTCTCCTCAGAGATTTTGGTTCGGTTTAACAACACAGTTTCCTTTCTGTCAGGTCAGAATCAGGTTTATTATCACTGACATACAGTACTTCATGAAGTCTGTTGGTACAGTGGAATACATAAGAAATTACTAAGTTACCATAAGGAATACTGAATAAATTAAGTAGTGTGAAAAGTGAGGTGGCGTTTGCGGGTTCACCGTCCGTTCAGAAATCTGATGGCAGAGGGGAAGATGCTGCTCTTAAAACATTCAGTCAAGTAAGGCAGATTAAAAAAAGAAAGAATTTGCATTTATAGGGCACTTTTCACTATTTAAATCACTTTATAGCCAATTAAGTGCATATGATCAGAATTACTTAAATATTGGTGATTAGTTCGTTATTGACTCTTACCGATACACAGTGAAAAACTTTGTTCTGCACGCCATTCAAACGGTTCATTCCAAATGTAAATAATAAGAGTGTAGAACACAGTTCCAGAGCAGTGCAGGAAGACAATTAGGTGCAAAAGCCATGATGAGATAGATTGAGAGATCAAGAATTTATTGCACAAGAGGTCGGTTCAAGACTCTTATCCAGTCCATGCTCTCTTTCCACCACTTCTGTCGGGCAGGATGTACAGGAGTCTCAGGTCCCACACCACCAGCTTCAGGGACGATTATCACCAGGCTCTTAAACCAGCGTGGACGGCTTCCCTCACCTCAAAACTGAACTGATTCCACAACCTGCAGGCTCACTTTCAAGGACTCTTCAACTCACGTTTGCAGCATTAGTTATTCATTTATTGGCACAAATTGTCTTCTTTTGCATACTGGTTGTCTGTCAGTCCTTACATTTGTATAGTTTTTCATAAGCTCAGTGGCACTTCTTCATTTTTCTGTTAAATACCTGTAAGAAAATGAACCTCAAGTTAGTATATGGTGACACGTAGGCACCTGGATACTTACCTGAAGTGATCGCAGTGGGATAGAGGCCATCCTTGGGCCTGGCAGTGCTTTTCCTCAAGCGTCTGTATCTTCCCAATGGGAGGAGGGCGAAGAGGGGATGGTGAGGGTGGGAGGAGTCTTTGCTTTCCTAAGGCAGAGGGAAGTGATTTATTATTACTGTCTGAGGTCCAGTGCATGCTGTTCATACAGACCAAACCTTTACGTCAGTGCATTGAGATAGTACAAGGGGAATCATGTAGAATAAAGTGTTACGGTTACAGAGGAAGTGCAGTCCAAGCAGATCGTAAGGTGCAAGGTTTAGCAAGGAAGATTATGAAGTCAAACATCCATCTTAACATCATTCTAGGGGACTGTTCGATATACTTATTACAACAAGGTAGAAGCTGTCCTTGACCCTGATGGTACATGTCCTCAGTCTTGTATAACTCCTGCCTGATTGGAAGGGGTTGGGGAGAAGTGGAAATGTCTGGGGTGAGTAAGGTCTTTGATTATGGTGGCTGCTTTGGCGAGGCAGTGAGGAGTATAGATAGAGTCCGTAGAGAAGAGTTTGGTTTCCACGATGTGCTGAGCTTGTGTCCACAACTCTTTGCAGTTTCTTGCGGTCACAGGCAGAGCAGTTGTCATGCCACACCATGAGGTGTCCAAATAGGATGTTTCGAACAGTACATTGACAAGAATGGGCGAGGGTTAACATGCTTGATTTCTTTAGCGTGCTGAGGAAGTTGAAGCTCTGGTGAGGTTTCTTGGCTGTGTCTATCTGATTGGACCACGAGAGGTTACTGGTGATGTCCACTCTCAGGAACTTGAAGAATGTTCAGAATAATTGTGGTGGGGTGTTTCTGCCTATTCTTACTGTCTGTGATCAGGAATTCAAGGATCCAGCTGCAAAGAGAAGTGTTGAGTGCCAGGTTTTGCAGTCTGGAGCAACAGATGCAAAATGCTGGAGGAACTCAGCAGGCCAGGTAGCATCTATGGGAAAGAGTAAACAGTCGCTGGTTTGGGCTGAGACCCTTCTTCTTGAGGAAAGGTTAGGGCAAGAAGGTAGGGGGAGGAGAGGAAGAAGTACAAAAGGTGGTAGGTGAGAGGTGACACCGGGAGAGGGGGAGGGGGTGAAGTAAAGAGCTGGGAAGCTGATTGGTGAAAGAGATAAAGGGCAGGAGAAGGGGGAATCTGATCGGACAGGACTAAAGACCATAGAAGGAAGGGAAGGGGGAGGAGCACTGCAAGGAGGTGATGGTCAGGTAAGGAGATAAGGTAAGAGAGGAAAATGGGAATGGGAAATGGAGACTGGTGAAGGTGGGCAATTACCGGAAGTTTGAGAAATCGATGTTCATGCCATCAGGTTGGAGGCTACCCAGATGGAATAGCAGGCATCGCTCCTCCAACCTGAGTGTGGCCTCATTGAAAAAGCCACGGACTGACCTGTTGGAATGGGAAGTGGAATTGAAATGAGCGGCCACTGGGAGATCCTCCTTTTTCTGACCAATGGAGTGTTGGTGCTCGGCGAAGCGGTCTCCCAATCTACTTCGGGTCTCACTGATACACAGGAGGCCACACCGGGAGCACCCAACACAACATATGACCCCCAACAGACTCACAGGTGAAGTGTCGCCTCACCTGGAAAGACTGTTTAGGGCCCTGAGTGGTAGTGAGGGAGGAGGTGTCGTACTTGTTCCGCTTGCAAGGATATGTGCCAGGAGTGAGATCATTGGGGACAGGTGAATGGAGTCGCATAGGAAGTGATCCCTGCGGAAAATGGAAAGTGGGCGGGGGGGGGGGGGAGGGGAAGATGTGCTTAGTGGTCGGGTCCCATTGGAGATGACGGAGAATTACAGAGAATTATGCACAGGATGCAGGGACTACAGGGGTGGTAGGTGAGGACAAGAGGAAACCCTATCCCTGGTAGGATAGCAGGAGGATGGGGTGAGGACAGATGTGTGTCAAATGGAGGAGATGTGGGTGAGGGCAGTGTGGTTTTGCATAGATGCTGCCTGGCCTGCTGAGCTCCTCCAGCATCCTGTGTGTTTTGCTTGGATTTGCAGCATCTGCAGCTTTTCTCATCTTAGGAGTTTGAAGATGAGTTTGTTTGAAAGCATAGTACTGAGGATGGACCTGCAGTCAACAAACAATAGTCTAACGTGGGTGTCTTTACTCACCAAAAGCTCCAGCGGTGAAGGTAGAGCCAGGGAGATAGCATCTACATTTTGACTTGTTTTGGGGGTAAGCAGACTGTAGTGTGTTTAGATTTTCTGGGAGGCTGGAGTTGATGCGTGCCATGACCAGCCTCTTGAAGCACCTCATGACAAATGGACGTCAGAGACACTGGGTGGTGGTCAGTAAGGAAAATTACCTTGTTTTTCTTAGGTACCCAGATGAAAGTGGTCTTCTTAAAGCAGGTGGGGACCTCAGATTGAAGTGTGGAGAGGCCAATCCCTGCCAGCTGATCTGCCCACGACCAGGGACACCATCCAGGCCAAGTGTTTTCCATGGCTTTACTGCCCAAAGACTGATTTTACATCGGCAATTGTGAATGTATATTCAGGTGCACTAGACACTCTCTTGGTGCATGGGGACATACCTGTTCCCTTCTGTTCAAAACATGCATAGAATGTGTTAAGGTCGTGGCAAAGGAGTGTTCTGTTGTCGCCGATGCTGCCTGCCTTTGCTTTGTAACTCGCTATACCACGTGTGTCCCGCCACAGCTGATGGCTGGTTGAGGCTCGATTTGGACTGGTATTGTCTCTCTGCTTCCCTGATGGTTGCAGCCCGTGAGGGGAGGTTGATGTTCTGTAATGGGTTGGCTCATGTTCAACAATCTCTGCAATCTCTTGCGGTCTCGGGCGGAGCAGTTGCCATGCTAGTCTGTAAAGCACCCAGACAGGATGCTGTGTATAGTGTTCATGTGTTAAATGTTGTAGGACCTCAGAAGGGATTTCCATTTTTATTGAAAATGCTTCCGTGGGATCACTGAAGTCCACCTAAAGGAGATGGTGGGCTCCTCTGCTTAGTGACTCATCCCAAAGACAGTACTGGAATGAAATGATGGTCTATATTTTGGTCTGGAACTTGGGTCAGAGTGTTAACAACTGAGTAGAGGGTATGGCACTGAGGTTTCGAGACCTCTACTCCCAACCACGTGCCTTAATACTAAAAGTGAAAATATGACACTATTGCACAATTTGGATTCTACAGCTAAATCATGCTTTTTTTAGTTTCCCTGTGGTCTGCTACTGTGAATCAACAGTTTAACTCCAAGCACTCCAGACTGGGATCAGAATAAGATGCACTACTCTCGCATCTCGGACACACTGGGCACTTGTGTTCCCCGCTACGGAAACACCAATGCCCAAGAATGGAAAACCCTACAAAAAAGTTGAGTATGCAGCCCAGCCCATCGCAGGAAAAGCCCTCCACACCTACAAGGAGCACTGACAACAGAAAGCAGCATCCATCATCAAGTACCCCACCATCCAGGCTGAGCTGCTTGCTGCTCCCATCGGTCCCACACCCCCAGGTTCAGGGACAGTCATTACCGTACTACCATGAACCAGCATGGATGACTTCACTCACCTCAACACTCAACTGATCCCACAACCTATGAATACTACAACTCATGTTCTCAGTATTATATATCTCTCGAACTATCTACTTTTTATTGATTGATTGATGGACTGACATGGAGTGCTTCCAGCCCTTTTTAGCTGCACCATCAAGCAATTCCCCAATTTAATCTTAGCCCAATCACAGGTCAATTTACAATGACCAATTAACACATGTGGCCATGGGGGGATTGTACAATCTCTTTACAGGCAACAGTGGGCTTATTTATTTATTTATTATTTACTTTGTTTGTATTTGCATAGTTTCTCTTCTTTTGCTCATTGGTTGTTTGTCAGTCTTTGTGTGAAGTTTTTAGAACATAGAATAGTACAGCACATTACAGGCCCTTCGGCCCACAACGTTGTGCTGACCCTCAAACCCTGCCTCACATATAACCCCCCACCTTAAATTCCTCCATTGATTCTATTGTGTTTCTTTGTTCTACTGTGAATGCTCACACGAATATGAATCTCAGGGAAGTATATGGTGACATATACATTCTTTGAATTTACTTTGAACTTCTACGAACATGGAGAGATCCTGCAGATGCTGGAAATCCAGAGCAACACACACACCCAAAGTGCTGGAGGAACTCAGCAGGTCAGGCAGCGTCTGGGAAGAGGAATAAACAGTGGACGTTTCAGGCTGAGACCCTTCATCAGGACTGGAAAGGAAGGGGGAAGAAGCCAGGGTAAGAAAGTGGGGTGAGGGGAAGGAGCACAAGCTGGAAATTGATAGGTGAGACCAGGTGAGGGGGAAGTGGGGTGGTTGGGGAGAGGGTATGAAGTGAGAATCTGGGAGGTAGTAGGTAAGAAAAAGGGTCTGAAGAAGAAGGAGTCTGATAGGAGAGCAGAGTGGACCATGGGATAAATCAAAGAAGGAGAGATGCCAGGAGGAGGAGAAGAGAAGGGGTAAGAGAGGAAGGAGAATGGGGAATGGAAGGAAGAGAGGGAGAGGAGGGAGAAAATACCTAAAGTTAAATGGTTGATGTTTTGGGTTGAGACCCTGCTTCAGGTATGAAAGTGAAAAGTGGGGGAGAGCCGGTACAAAGAGGTGAGGGGGGAGGATGAGCCACAGGCCGATAGGTGGACTGGCACGTGGAGTAAGATAGAATTTCAAAGAAAATTCCAGGATACGGGGCAAACAGTGAGAAATAGAGGAACAGGAAGGAACCCAAGTTTGCAATGGAAAACACAGGGTGCAGGAAGTTGCAGAGAGCAGCAAGGCATCCAGGGGAGATTAGATGAGAAAAGTGTGTGATAAAATGAGTCAGTGGTGTGATTTGAGTTAATGAATGGACAAGACAGCTACCAGAAATAAGAGACTAAAATAGCCAAGCTTGCCACTTCACTACAGAAAAGGGTAAAAGCAGATTTCCGAGTCAAAGTACGTACGTGCTACCATATACTAACCTGAGATTCATTTTCCTTCTGGCAGCTGCAGGAAAATGAAGAAATGTAACAGAATTTATGAAAAACAATATACAAATGAAGACTGACAAGAGTCCAACTTACAGAAATCTTTCCTCCCTCCCTCATTCACCTTTTACATTCCCCATTCTGGTTATCCTCTTACCCTTTCTCCTCACCTGCCATCACCTCTCTCCGGTTCCCTCCTTCTTCCCTTTATTCCATGGTCCGCTCTCCCCTCTTCTTCTTCTTCGCCCCTTTACCTTTTCCACCTATCATCTCCCAGCTTCTTACTTCGTCCCACCTCACCTGCCAGCTTGTACTCCTCCCGGCCCCCCACCCTACCTTCCTATGCTGGCTCCTTCTCTCTTTCTTCCCCTGACCCGATGAAGGGTCTCGGCCTGAAATGTCGACTACTTTTTCCTCTCCTTTAGATGCCGCCTGACCTGCTGAGATCCTCCAGCATTTTATTTGTTTACTTAGTTAGAGATACTGTATGGTATTCTGGCCCAACGAGCCGAGCCGCCCAGTACCCACCTATTTAACCCTAGCCTAAGCACAGGACTATTTACAATGACCAATTAACCTGCCTACTGGTACGTCTTTGGACTGTGGGAGGAAAGCATTTTGTGTGTGTTCCTCTGGATTTCTAGCATCTGCAGAATCTCTGTGTTTATAATTAATCTGATTCTGGACGCTGTCAGAAGAGCTTGCGATGCAATAACGTTTGGTGCACCTTAGGAGATACTGTGGTAAGACAAAACATGAAGTTGACAGAAAAAGGTGATTAAGAGTTTAAATCCAGGGACTCACTTACTTATGACTGACTAAGTGCGGCATCACGAATAGAAACATTTCATGAATGCACTCCGGCTCCCGACAACACAGCTGATGCATTGTCTGACGGTGGATTAGCTGATAGCAAAAACATCACTCTTCTGATGAAAAACAGGTCCTGCGAGTTAAAGCACAGTAAATAATGTAATGAATGCAGAAACTTTAGCACTAGTGGTGACTAATGAGTTCTTGTACTAATAATAAGGCAGTGAAAAGAAATGAGTGTCATGATTAACTGTGCTACCCTGGGAGACATGCAGTTTAATTGGGTCAGCTAAACAAAAAAATCTGCGCCTGCATCTGCTTCATTATATTTTATTAAGTCAGGCTTAATTTTTAATTGAATTGATTTTGTACGGGTGCCACATGAAGATGACACGCTTCATCTACTTTATCACAGTTTTTTTCCACTTTTGTGATTGAGGTTCACTACGATCATCAATGAATTGATGTAATCGAGGAGAGTTCGAAGACAAGATGAACTTCAGACATTAGGGGAATCAAAGGATCGGGGTATTTAGTTTTTTTCCCAAAGCTGGTTTATCCTGTGATGACAGTATCACAGCAATATGATAGTACAGCACTTCATGATTCACTCTATTTACAGTTTCAAGGTGAGGGGGCAGGTCTGTGTACAGTCAAAGGAGTACATTTACTTTTATATAGTGAGATCACGCGAGTTGAGTATGATGTTCTCCTAAGGGGTCCTCAATTGGCTGCAGAGGCAAATCGAGGATCCACCTATTCTGGTGCCGTGCGGGCATGACTGTGGTCGGTGACTGGGTCTGTTGGCTTGTTCAGACTCTCCTTTCATGTGTTCTCTGTGGCACAGGGGAGGTCGCACTCATGCAGCACAGCTCCCTCTTGAACAGATCTCCTCCCAGTGCATCTATTAAGTGCAATGTCTCCCCGGTTTTTAGATGTGATGCTGAATTCCTTCAGGCTGATTTTGATGTTATATCTGAAGCATTTCCTTTGGTCACCAGGGGCTCGCTGACCTTTCTTCAGTTACTGTTATAATATAGGATATACTTCATCCAGCTTCCACCCAGCAAGTTCCCAAAACTCAAGCAATTCTGTGAAAAATAACCCTATTTAACAATGGCTACTCAGAGATAAATGTCTGGGATACTGGAATGAAGACAAGAGGTTTCTATAAATACTCGAAATCTGAAGCATTGCGCACAAGATACTGGAGGCATCCCGTGGGTCAGGCGACATCTATGGAGGGAAATGGACGGTTGACGTCTTTCATGGATTCTAGTATATTTCTTTATTTCCCTGCAGGTGTCTCAAGAAAATTAATCTGAAGGTTGTATAGGTTTTGCATACTTTGATAATAAATTTACTTTGAACATTGAACTAGATGTGTGGGAATTACTCATCAAAAGCATTACCATACATCACACACTTTGGCCCAAATCAACCTGTACCTGGACCATACCCCTCCCATCCAAGTATTCTCCAAGCTTCTCATACCACACTCTTACCACTCACTGAGTGAAGAAATTCCCCTTCAGGTTCCCTTAAACATTTGACCTTTCACCCTTGACCCCATCACTGACTACCAATATCGGCGCACCTCAAGGATGGGTGATTTGCCCATTGCTATACTCTATCTACACCCATGATTGTGTAGCTAGGCACAGCTCAAATGGCATCTGTAAGTTTTTCGATGACACAACTACTGCTGGCAGAATTTCAGGTGGTGATGAGGAAGCGTACAGGAGCGAGATAGATCAGCTGGTTGAGTGGTGTCACGACCTTGCACTCATCATCATTAAGATCAAGGAACTGATTGTGGACTTCAGGAAGGGAAAGTCAAGGGAACACACACCAGTCCTCATCAAGGGATCAGCAGTGGAAAGAGTGAGCAGTTTCAAGTTCCTGGGTGTCAATGTCTCTGAAGGTCCATCTTGGGCCCAACAGACAGACAGACATACTTTATTGATCCCGAGGGAAATTGGGTTTCATTACAGCCGCACCAACCAAGAATAGTGAAGAAATATAGCAATATAAAACCACAAATAATTAAATAATAAGTTAATCATGCCAAATAGAAATAAGTCCAGGACCAGTCTATTGGCACAGGGTGTCTGACACTCCGAGGGAGGAGTTGTAAAGTTTGATGGCCACAGGTAGGAATGACTTCCTATGACGCTCAGTGTTACATCTCGGTGGAACGAGTCTCTGACTGAATGTACTCCTGTGCCTAACCAGTACATTATGGAGTGGATGGGAGTAATTGTCCAAGATGGCATGCAACTTGGACAGCATCCTCTTTTCAGACACCACTTGACAACAGATTGATGCATTTACAAAGAAGGCTATATTTCACAAGGATCTTGAGGAGACTTAATATATCACCAGTACAGGGATTGACCCAGACACAACTCTCCACCAACAACACACGCAGCTTATGGCAAGACCTGCACACCATCGCAGACTTCAAAGCTAAGTGCAGTGGTGATGCCAACATCGCTGCCTCTCTCCCAGAAGGGCTAAATCTTTTTTTACGCTCAGTTTGATGTCGCTAACCCTGAGCCCCCATGGAGAGCTGCCGAAGAGACCTGCACCTTGGTCATCTCTGAGGCTGAGATACGCAGGTGTCTACAACGTGTGGACAGTCGCAAGGCTGCGAGACCAGACGGCATCCCAGGATGTGTGCAGCACAACTGTCAGGTGTGTTTACAGATATTTTTAATCTCTCCCTCTCCCAGTGTAGAGTGCCTTCCTGCCTCAAAACGTCCACCATTGTCCCTGTATCTAAGACCACCAAGGTAATATGTCTGAATGACCGGCGTCCTGTCGCACTCATCTCAATAATAAGCAAATGCTTTGAGAGGCTGGTGAAGGATTACATCTGCAGCTTGCTACCAGCCACACTGGATCCTACAATTCACCTACTGACACAACCGATCAACAGATGATGCAACAGCCACAGCCCAGCACACTGTCCTTACACATCTGGAGAAGATGGATGCCTATGTGAGAATGCTGTTCTTGGACAACAGTTCAGCATTCAGCATCATAGTTCCATCCAGGCTCGACAAGAAGCTCAGAGACCTCGGCCTTCACCCTGCCTTGTGCAGCTGGATCCTGGACTTACTGCCAGATCACCAGTAAGTGGTAAGAGTGGGCTCCCTCACCTCTGCCCCTCTGACCCACAAAACAAGTGCCCCTCAGGGCTGTGTCCTAAGCCCCCTCCTTTACTCCCTGTATATCCATGACTGTATCGCCACCTACAGCTCCAATCTGCTAATTAAATTTGCTGATGATACTACATTGATTGGCCTTATCTCAAACAATAACGAGGCAGTCTACAGAGAAGAAGTCATTTCTCTGACACAGTGGTGTCAAGAAAACAACCTCTCCCTCAATGTCACACAAAAAAAGGAGCTGGTTGTGGATTACAGGAGGAATGGGGGACAGGCTAACCCCTATAGACCTGGGGTTGAGAGGGTGAACAGCTTTAAGTTCTTTGGCATACACATCACCAAGAATCTCACATGGTCTGAACACACCGGCTGTGTGGTGAAAAAAGCACAACAGCACCTCTTTCACCTCAGACAGTTGAAGAAGTCTGGTATGAGTCCCCAAATCCTAAGGACTTTCTACAGGGGCACAATTGAGAGCATCCTGACTGTCTGCATCACTGCCTGGTACGGGAACTGTACTTCCCTCAATCGCAGGACTCTGCAGAGAGTGGTGCGGACAGCCCAGCTCATCTATAGATGTGAACTTCCCACTATACAGAACATTTACAAGGTGTGTAAAAAGGGCCTGAAGGATCATTGGAGACCCGAGTCATCCAACTGCTACCATCTGGGAACTGGTATCGCAGCATAAAAGTCAGGACCAACAGGGTCAGGGACAGCTTCTTCCACCAGGCTATCAGACTGATTAATTCACACTGATACAATTGTATATCTATGCTATATTGTCTGTCCTGTTGTTCATACTATTTATTACAAATTATTTACATATTGCCCATTTAGATGGAGGCGTAACATAAGGATATTTACTCCTCGTGTATGTGAAAGATGTAAGAAATAAAGTCAATTCAATTCAATAGGCTCACAGATTTCTGTTGATGTATGGTGGAGAGCATTCTAATGGGATGCATCACCATCAGGTACGGAGGGGCCACTGCACAGGATCGGAAAAGGCTGCAGGAAGTTGTAAACTCTGCCAGCTCCATAGCAGGCACGAGCCTCCCCAGCATCCAGGACACCTTCAAAAGGCATTGCCTCAAAAAGGCATCAGCTGTCATTGTGGACCCCCATCACCAAAACTACCCCTCTTCTCATTGTTACCATCAGGAAGGAGGTACAAGAGCCAGAAGACACACACTCATTGTTTCAGGAACAGCTTCTTCCCCTCTGCCACCGGATTTCTGAACCCATGAACACTACTCAGTATGTTCCTTGTTTTTTGCTTTCACTACTTATTTAATTTATATATAAATTATTTTGTGTCTGTCTGTCTACAGTGCCTATAAAAAGTATTAACCCTGCCCCCCCCCCCCGGAAATTTTCATGTTTAATTGTTTTACAACATTGAATTTCAGTGAATTTAATTTGGCTTTTCTGACCAAAGTCATGTCAAAGTGAAAACAGATCTCTACAAAGTGATCTACATTAATTACAAATATAAAATACAAAATAATTGATTGCACAAGTATTCACCCCCTTCAAGTCAGTAGTTAGTGGATGCACCTTTGACAGCAATTACAGCCTTGACTCTCTGTGGACATGTCTCTATCAGCTTTGCACATCTGGACACTGCAATTTTTCCCCATTCTTTTTTTATAAAACTGCTCAAGCTCTGTCAGATTGCATGGGGATAGTGAGGGAACAGCCCTTTTCAAGTCCAGCCATAAATTGTCAATTGGATTGAGGTCTGGGCTCTGACTTGGCCACTCCAGGACATTCACTTTATTGTTTTTAAGACATTCCTGTGTAGCTTTGTCTTTATTCTTGGGGTCATTGTCTTGCTGGAAAACAAATCTTCTCCCAAGTCGCAGTTCTCTTGCAGACAGCATCAGGTTTTCTTCCAGGATTCCCTGTATTTTGCTGCATTCATTTTACCCTCTACCTTCACAAGCCTTCCAGGGTCTGATGCAGTGAAACATCCGCACATCATGGTGTTGGTTTCATGGGTAGGGATGGTGCATTTTTGATGATATACATAGCGTTTAGTCTGATACCCGAGAAGCTCAATTTTGGTTTCATCAGATCATGGAACCTTCTTCCAGCTGACTTCAGAGTCTCCCACATGCCTTCTGGCAAACTCTAGCTGAGATTTCATGTGTGTTTTTTTTTCAACAGTGGCTTTGTCTTTGCCACTCTCCCATAAAGCTACAACTGGTGAAGCACCCGGGCAACAGTTGTTGTATGTGCTGTCTCTCCCATCTCAAACACTGAAGCTTCTAACTCCTCCAGAGTTGTCAAAGATCTCTTGGCAGCCTCCGTCGCTAGTCCACTTCTTGCAAAGTCACTCAGCTTTTGAGGACGGCCTGCTCTAGGCAGATTTACAACTCTGCCACATTCTTTCCATTTCTCGATGATTGACTTAACTGTGCTCCATGGAATATTCAATGACTTGGAAATTTTCTTGTATCCATCTCCTGACTTGTGCTTTTCAATAACCCTTTTGTGGAGTTGCTTGGAGTGTACTTTTGTCTTCATGGTGTAGTTTTTGCCGGGATACTGACTCACCACCAGTTGGACCTTACAGATATTTTTATAGGCGTATTTTTTTACTCCAGACAATTAAAACACGTTGACTGCACACAGGCCTCCAACAAACAGATCTCCATTTAATTAATTGTGTGACCTCTAAAACCAACTGGCTAGACTAGTGATAATTTGGTGTGTCATATTAAAGGAATGTGAACACTTCTGCAATCAATTATTTGTGTTATATATTTGTAACTAATTAATCTTGCATTTACCCTATCTATACCCCTCATAGTTTTGTATACCTCTGTCAAATCTTCTACTCTCCAGGGAATAAAGCTCTAACCTATTCAACCTTTCTCCATTCAGCAGGTCCTCAAATCCTGGCAACATCCTTGTAAATTTTTGAGTAGCTATGATTTTATATACTTTTGTTTATCTGGTATTCATGTGTCCAGAATTCTCATGGAACTGTCAAAGTTCAAAGTAAATTTATTATCAATGTTTACATACCATAAGCAAACATGAGATTCATTTTCTTGAGGCAACCACAGGAAAACAAAGACAACAGAATTCATGAAAAGAGTATATACTGTATAATAAAGGCAGCGATCCTGAAAGTGAGTCTACAGACGGTGTAGTCAGTTCAGCATCGAGGCAAGTGAAGCCAGTAGTCTGATGGTTGTAGGCGAACAACTGTTCCTGAACCTTGCAGCCAAGGATATGCATATTTCAGAAGCCCTGAGTCATGCAAGAGTTTTACAAAGGCTAATTTGTTATTACAGGTTCACCTGCAAACACGGGAGAGCAAAACATGGGAAATCACTTACGTAGACCATAAGACATAGGAGCAGGAATAGGCCATTACAGTCTGCTCTGCCATTCCATCATTGCTGATTATTAACCCTCTCAACCCCATTCCTCTGCCTTCTCCCGTAACCCTTGACGCCCTGACGAATCGAGAACCTATCAACCTCTGCTTTAAACATACCCAATGACTTTGCCTCCACAGTTGAATGTGATAATGAATTCCACAGATTCACTACCCTCTGACTGAAGAATTTTTTCCTCACCTCTGTTCTAAATAGAAGTCCCTCTGTTCTGAGGCTGTGCCCTCTGGTGGTCCAAGACTCATCACCCACTATAGCAAACATCCTCTCCACATCGAGGCCTTTCAATATTCAATAGATTTCAGTAATATTTCCCCCCCCCCCCCCACCGCCACCCCCAACCCATTCTTCTAAACTCTGGTAAGTACTGGCTCAGAGTCATCAAACACTCTTCGCATGTAAACCCTTTCATTCCCAGAATAATTCTCGTAAACTTCCAATGAACCCCTCTCCGATGCCAGTTCATCTTTTCTTAAACAAGAGGTCCAGAACTGTTCACAATACTCCATCTGCAGTCTGACCAGTGCCAAATAAAGCCTCAGCATTACACCCTTGCTTTTGTATTCTAATCCTCTTGAAATTAATGCTAACATTGCACTTGTCTTCCTCACCACTGACTCAACCTGCAAGTTAACCTTTAGGGAACACAAAGTACACTGCAGATGCTGCGGTCAAATAAACACGTACAAACAAGCTGGTCCGGCAGCATCCGTTGAAATGAGCAGTCAATGTTTTGGGCCGAGACCCTTCGTCAGGACTGAAGGAGGGGGCAGGGGCCCTATAAAGAAGGTGGGGGGAGGGTGAAAAACCAATCAGAGGAAAGATCAAGGGGTGTGGGAGGGGAAGCAGGGATGGGATAGGCCAGAGAAGAGAAGAAGGAATGTAAGGGGAAAGCACTATGGGTAGTAGAGGGCGGCAGAATCATGAGAGAGGTGATAGGCAGCTAGAAGAGGAGGCAGAGTGAAAGTGGGATACGGGAAGGAAGAGGGAGGGAATTACCAGAAGTTGGAGAATTCGATGTTCATACCAACGGGCTGGAGACTACCCAGACGGTATATGAGGTGTTGCTCCTCCAACCTTTAGGGAACCCTGCACGAAGACCCCCAGGTCCCTTTGCACCTAGGATTTTTGAATTTTATACCTATTTAGAAATTTGTCCACCACCTTTATTCCTTCTACCAAACTGTTTCTACACATTCCTACACTGTATTCCATCAGTCACTTCTTTGCCCATTCTCCCATCTGTCTAAATCCTTCTGCAGACACCCTGCTTTCTCAACACTACCTGCTCCTCCACCTGTTGTCCACAAACTTGGCCACAAAGCCATCCAAATCAACATAGAACATCACAGCCTTTGGCCCATGATGTTGTTCTGACATTTTAACCTATTCTAAGACCAACCTAACCCTTCCCTCCCACATAGTCCTCCATTTTTCTATCATCCATGTGCCTATCTAAGAGTTTTTTCAAAAGTCCCTAATGTATCTGTCTCCACCACTCACCCCTCCCTGTCTAAGTATTTACCTCTGACGTGTCCCCCCACGATCAGGGAATGCTGGATACCGCTCCTCATAAGACCTGCTCTCTAGTCTGGGCAACATCCCGGTAAATCTCCTCTGCACCCTCTCTCAAGCTTCCACAGTCTCCCTATTATGAGGCGACCAGAGATGAACATGATATTCCAGTGTGGTCCAACCAGAGTTTTGTAGAGCTGTGACATGACCTCATGGCTCTTGAACCCAATCTCCTAACAAATGAAGGCCAACACACAAAAGCTCTCTTAATCACTCTGTAGTGCTGAAAATTTTCACCTCTGCTGAGTACTCCGTTCACTGGCTAACAATAAATTGCCAAATTACTATGACTTTTTGAAAAGCAGCTGCTGGAACTAGCTAGTTAACCAGTTTTTCCGTTTACTACAGTTGGGGAGGAGATACAGGAGCCTGAAGACCCACACTCAATGATTCAGGAACAGCTTCTTCCCCTCCACCATCAGATTTCTGAAAGGTCCGTGAATCCATGAACACTACCTCACTATTCCTTTTTCTTACACAATTTATCTATTTTCTAATTTACAGTTAATTTTGTTTCTTTAACTGTACTCTGCTGCGAAACAATAACTTTCAAAATATTTTCCAGGGAAAATGGAGGGCTTTGTGGAAGAGAAGGGTTAGATTGATCTTGGAGGTCAGCCCAACGTCGTGCTGGAATGTTCTTTGTTTTATATTTCATGTTCGAGGTACACATCATATGGAGCGTCATGGGAGTGTAGCAGTTAGCAGAATGCTATCGAACAGCAAGGGCTCAGTTGGTCTGAAAACCTGACAGTCTCTGGTTCAGTCCCTTGTTTCGGCAGTACCTAGGAGGTGACATGGTAGCAGAGCGGTCAGCGAAACACTACAGCACCAGTTTTCTGTGTTCAAGGTGTTCCGGAGACTCATCAAATACTGTTTCTTTGACTTTACAGAGTCATAGAATCATCAAACACGATAGCACAAGATCATCCCTTTGGCCCATCTAATCCATGCTGAGCTATTACTCTGCCGAGTCCCATCAACCTGCACCCGGACCACAGCCCTCCCACCCATGTACCTGTCCAAGTTTCCCTTAAATGTTGAAATTGAACCTGAACTCACCACTTCCATTGGCAGAGCATTCCATACATACACCACCAGGACAGACCGGTTAGTAGGCTAATTGGTCACATGGTATAACTGGGCAGTGCAGGGTCGTTGGGAAGAAGGGCTTGTTAACGTGTTGTATCTCTAAATAAAATAATAAACCTGACTCTGATTTAAACCCAATAAGTTTAGGTTGTTAGGAAAAGAAACAATGCTGTCAGCAGATCTATCTCCGCAATAGGCCAGGATAGCTGATCTACAATCAGAATCAGGTTTATTATCACCGGCATATGTCGTGAAATTTGTTAACTTAGCAGCAGCAGTTCAATGCAATACATAATATAGAAGAAAAAGTAATAATAAATAAATAAATAAATAAATAAATAGATAGATTGTATTTTATGTATAATGAATAGATTAAAATTTGTGCAAAAACAGAAAGAATATATATTAAAATGGTGAGGTAGTGTTCACGGGATCAATGTCTATTTAGGAACTGGATGGCGGAGCGGAAGAAGCTGTTCTTGAATCGCTGAGTGTGTGCCTTCAGGCTTCAGTACCTCCTTCCTGATGGTAACAGTGAGAAAAGGGGATGCCCTGGATGCTGGGGGTCTTTAGTAATGGAAGCTGCCTTCCTGAGACCATTCCTTGAAGACCTATTAACAATGCCCTGGGGAGCTTAGGGCTCCCCAGCCTAGGTATAACACTGAGACTGTTGCCACAAGTAGGTCGGAACTAGGAAGCATATTAAAACATAAAAAGCAGGATGTCTGGTGTTGACTTTATTCTGGAATAAAGTATGGGAAGAAACCCTTCTTCCCCACTACACTGACAGTGAATATGTTAACAATGAAAATTAACCTGCTATTATACAAACACCAATTAATTCCTGGACAGAAATTGGTCAGCTGTGGAGAGGGCCAGAGGAAAGTTCATCAGGTCAATATGGAGATCAATGTGGATAGGATAGAAACATAGAAAATAGGTGCAGGAGTAGGCCATTCGGCCCTTCGAGCCTGCACCGCCATTCAGTATGATCATGGCTGATTATCCAACTCAGAACCCTGTACCTGCTTTCTCTCCATACCCCCTGATCCCTTTAGCCAGAGGATAAATACCCTTTAGATAGATATTCAGAACACTTGGTTTCCTTTCAGTTTAGAAATAAGCTTACTTTCCTATTTCTCTCTCCCAAATTAGTTACGTTCCTTGCCTTCACCAAATTAACATTTAATTCCTAAAATCAATTACTTTTCATGAGAAAAAAAATTGTTCTTAATTGTTTCTACTTGTTGGCGGACTGGGCCGTTTTCAAGGACTCATCAGAATGAATAGACCATGGTTATTCATTATAAAAACAGCTCTAGACAAGTGTGTCCACACAAAACTGTTCAGAATCTTCCCCAAACAAAAGTGAAATCAGAGGCATTCAACTCTGGTGACCAAGAAAGTTACAAGAGGTCCAGGTACGATCTCTGGAAAGCCGTCGCATGCGTGAAGTGGCAATTCCGGACTAAACCTGAATCAATGAAAGACGCTCGACAGTTGTGGCAGGACTTGAATACGACCACCTCTTGTGAAGCTAAATCAAGTTACATGGTCGACAACAGGACCTCGCTTCCAGATGAGCTCAATGCCTTCTTTGCTCGGTTTGAACTTCAAAACACAGAGGAACAATCATGAACGATCATAGCCCCCTGACGATAGTGTGATTCCAGTCTCTGAAGCTGACGTGCCACCAGGCTTCAGGATGGAAACCCCACAGAAAGCATCAGATGGGGAACCTGGCCAAGCTCTAAAGACCTGTGCTGATCAACTGGCTGGAGTGTTCACCGAGATCTTCAACCCCTCGCTGAGGTGCCCACCTGCTTCAAGCGCACTTCAATTATACCGGTGTCTAGGAAGAAAGTGGTAATTCACAAACACTTACATCCACAGTGATGAAGTATTTTGAGAGACTGGTGATGAAACACATTAACTCCTGCCAGAAAAGTGACTTAGATCAGCTCCAATTTGTCTACTGGAGCAACAGGTTCTCAGCAGCTGCCATCTCTTTGGCTCATCACTCAACCCTGGAACATCTGAACAGAAGAGATGCATACATCAGGATGCTCTTTATCGACTACAGACTCAGCATGCAGGAGTGAGATTGAAAATCTAGTTGAGTGTTGCCACAACAACCTCTCACTCAATGTCAGCAGGACCGAGGAGCTGATTATTGACTTTAGGAGGAGGAAACATTAAGCCAGTCCTCATCGGAGGATCAGAGGTGAAGAGGGTTATCTATTTTAATTTCCTTATGTCATTATTACAGAGGAGTTGTCCTGGACCCAGCATTTTATATATATATAAATAAAATAGTTAAATAAATAGTGAGTTAGTGTTCATGGGTTCAGGAATCTGATGGCAGAGGGGTGGAAGCTGTTCCTGAACAACCGAGCATATGCCTTCAGGCTTCTGTATCTTTTCCCTGATGGTAGCAATGTGAAGAGGGTGTAAAAATTCATGTCTAATTGATGTTTTTCTTGTAAATGCTGCTCAGATGATGCCATGTTCCTGTGACGCTGCTGTAAGAAAGTACATGGACTTTTGCCTATTTTAGCGAATTTGAGCTTGACCTAGATTCACGATTAACACTTTCCTCAAAACCTCTAACGAGTTCACTGCTGAATCCACATCGAACTCCAGTAGCCCTTTTGCCAGGCTCCTTCCACTGATTACTGCCCACTGTACTGAGCGGAGCTGATGCACATCTGACTGTGTGGAAACTTTCCGTCGCCCCATTCACACCCTCATCTGACATGCTCTCTTTCCGCAGCAATCTGGATCACCCACTTCTCATTACAAACACAGAGATGATAAGTGATTTCCCAAATCGACTGGGAAATCACTTATCAAAATAAGGATTAAACCTGATATTTTATAATCAGCTCAATGCCACACCATTCAGGGAATTAGTAACTTACAGAAATTAAACTCCATTGATGCATTGCCAGTGTTAGCTCCCAGTTAACCAACAAATTGATTTTTAAAATCCTCTTTAATGAGAATAGAAACTGCCAGAAACACTCAGCAAGTTAGTCTCTCTCCTCCCACGGGGACGAGGAAAGCAGAATTAACATTTTAGGTTAGTAACTCAAAATCAAATATTGGCATTGGTTTATTGGTAAACACAGAAGACCCTGCAGATGCTGGAAATCCAGAGGGACACACACAAAACGCTGCAGAAACTCAGCAGGTCAGGCAGCATCTATGGAGAGGAATGAACAGTCGATGTTTCGGGCTAAGGCCCATGATGGTGTTCCGAAGAACAGTCTCAGCCCAAAATGTCGACTCTTTATTCCAGCATTTTGGTTTACTAGTATTGCTTTACTATCGTCACACATACTGAGATACAGCTTTCCTTGCATGCTGTTCATTACACAGTGCACGGAGACAGAAGAAAGTGAAGCAATAGCAGGGTGTGGAGTTGTAGAATAAAGACTCTACAGATGAGCTCTGGAGAGTTTTCTAGTTGTATACATCAGTGCCTGTGGTGAACTATGTGCCTGTCGGGACACGCCCCTGCTGACTGCTCCTGTGGCTCCTCCCACAGGCCCCTGTATAAAGGAGACCTGCGGCCTGAAGATCGGCCTCAGTCTCCAGGACCTTGTATGATAGACACTCACTCCTGGTTCCTTCTTCCAGTCAATAAAAGCCGATATCTCGCCTACGTCTCAGTGTGAGTTATTGATGGTGCATCAGTGCCTGCTATGGAGATTCCAATAGAGGACGAGAAAAAGCCGTAGAGGGTTTAGGTTCAGCCTGCTCCATAATGGGCACAAGCCTCTTCACCATTGAGGAGGCACCACGGTCAGAACCAGGTTTAATATCACTAGTCAAGTTTATTGTCATTTTGATCATAGACTGCTGGTACAGTACTGTACACAGTAAAAGCAAAACATCGTTCCTCCAGGAACCTGGTGCTACATGAAACAACACGAAACTACACTAGACTATGTGAGACGATTCAAGGCTACACTAGACTACATAAAACAACATAAAAACTGCACCAGACTACAGACCTGCACAGGACTACATAAAGTGCACAAAACAGTGCAGGGCAGTACAATAATTAACAAATAAGATGATGGGCACAGTAGAGGACAAATTACAATATAATAATAAATTATGTAGATGTCAGTCTAGACTCCGAGTATTGAGGAGTTTGATGGCTTGGGGCAAGAAACTGTTGCACAGTCTTGTTGTGAGAGCCCGAATGCTCCAGTGCCTTTTGCCAGATGGCAGGAGGGAGAAGAGTTTGTGTGAGGGGTGCGTAAGTCATGAAACTTGTTGTCTTTGCAGCAGCTGTGCAATACACAATAATAGAAAGAGAAGGTGAATTACAGTAAATATACTGTATATCATAGTTAAATAAATAGTGCTAAATTAAAAAGTAGTGTTCATGGGTTCAATGCCCATTCAGAAACTGGATGGCAAAGAGGAAGAAGCTGTTCTTGAATCATTGAGTGTGTATCTTGATCCTGATGATAGCAATGAGAACAAGGCAGGACCTGATGATGGGGAGCCTCACCAGCCAGGACATGCCCTCTTCTCATTGCTGCCATCAGGGAGGAGTGACAGGAGCCTGAAGGCACACCCTCAACAACAGCCTCTTCCTCACTGCCAACAGATTTCTGAATGAACACTACCTCACTTTTGCTCTCTTTTTCCACTACTTGTTTATTTGCAGGGTGACGGGGAGGAGATGCATCTCCACTGAAGGAGCTGGAAGGTGCTCCTTCCCTCCACAAGCCTGCAGTTCGCCCTTGGGCAAGGTGTAGCACCTGCTTAGCTCCCTGATCAGGATCACGTGAAGCCATGTAACAGATGGTCATATGAGCAGCTGGCACATATTACAAGTCCTGGCTATGTGACCACTGATGCCAGGCAATCTCTGAGGAATACTGATAATAGCTGGGGTCACCCATCTTGTAAAGGCACTATCCAGAAGAAGGAAATAGGAAACCACTTCTGTAGAAAAATTTGCCAAGAACAAACATGGTTATCGACCATGATCGCCCATGTCATATGACACAGCACATAATGATGATGATTTATTTTTTATATATTTCTTATTGCCACTTGTCATAAATTTTATATATTGCACTGGACTGACTTCACAACCTGCATCAGTTATATTAAACCTGATGCTGATTCTGACATCACCGTCTTCATACTGTTCCGACTAAGTTCATTCTAAGTTTCGGAAATAGCATCTCATCTTTCGTGTGTAACAGCGATCACCCACTCAAGAAGCTTGTCACCATACGGGATGCAACAGCCCATTTGATAAGCCCCCCGTTCAAAACCATTCACCCACTCCATCTTTCACACAGTGAGGACCAGTCACAAGACCCAGTGCAACAACTCACCCCCACCCCTCAGACAGCACTTTCCAAACCGGCTGGGATGACAGGGGCAACAAAAGCACAGGGACACCCCCCCCAGAAACACAGAGACACCAACCCCTGGAAACACAGAGACACCCCCCCCAGAAACACAGAAACATCACCCCCCTGGAGACACAGAGACACCACCCCCCAGAGACACAGAGAGACCCCCCACCAGAAACACAGACACCAACCCCTGGAAACACAGGGACACCACCGCCCCCAGAAACACAGAGACACCCCCCTGGAAACACAGAGACACAGAGACACCAACCCCCGGAAACACAGAGACACCAACCCCTGAAACACAGAGACACCAACCCCTGGAAACACAGAGACACCCCCCCCAGAAACACAGAAACATCACCCCCCCTGGAGACACAGAGACACCACCCCCCAGAGACACAGAGACACCACCCCCCAGAAACACAGACACCAACCCCTGGAAACACAGGGACACCACCGCCCCCAGAAACACAGAGACACCCCCCTGGAAACACAGAGACACAGAGACACCACCCCCCCTCCCAGAAACACAGAGACACCAACCCCCAGAAACACAGAGACACCCCCCCAGAGACACAGAGACACCAACCCCCGGAAACACAGAGACACCCCCCCAGAGACACAGAGACACCAACCCCTGGAAACACAGGGACATCACCCCCTGGAGACACAGGGACATCACCCCCTGGAGACACAGAGACACCCCCCCTGGAGACACAGGGACATCACCCCCTGGAAACACAGAGACACCCCCCCCCAGAAACACAGAAACATCACCCCCCTGGAGACACAGAGACACCACCCCCCAGAGACACAGAGAGACCCCCCCCCCCCCCAGAAACACAGACACCAACCCCTGGAAACACAGGGACATCACCCCCTGGAGACACAGAGACACCCCCACTGGAGACACAGAGACACCCCCCCCGGAGACACAGAGACACCCCCCTGGAAGCACAGGGACAGCCCCCCCAGAGACACAGAGACACCCCCCCCCCGGCGACAGAGACACCCCGCCCTGGAAACACAGGGAAATCACCCCCTGGAGACACAGAGACACCCCCCCCAGAAACACAGAGACATCACCCCCTGGAGACACAGAGACACCCCCCCTGGAGACACAGGGACATCACCCCCTGGAAACACAGAGACACCCCCCCCCCGAGACACAGAGACACCCCCCCCTGGAAACACAGAAACATCACCCCCCTGGAGACACAGAGACACCACCCCCCAGAGACACAGAGAGACCCCCCCCCCAGAAACACAGACACCAACCCCTGGAAACACAGAGACACCACCCCCCCCTCAGAAACACAGAGACACCCCCCTGGAAACACAGAGACACCCCCCCAGAAACACAGAGACACCAACCCCTGGAAACACAGAGACACCCCCACTGGAGACACAGAGACACAGAGACACCACCCCCCCTCCCAGAAACACAGAGACACCCCCCCTGGAAACACAGAGACACCCCCCCAGAAACACAGAGACACCCCCCCTGGAGACACAGAGACACAGAGACACCACCCCCCCTCCCAGAAACACAGAGGCACCCCCACTGGAGACACAGAGACACAGAGACACCACCCCCCCTCCCAGAAACACAGAGACACCCCCCCAGAGACACAGAGACACCCCCACTGGAGACACAGAGACACAGAGACACCACCCCCCCTCCCAGAAACACAGAGACACCCCCCCTGGAAACACAGAGACACCCCCCCAGAGACACAGAGACACCAACCCCCGGCGACAGAGACACCCCCCCCTGGAAACACAGAGACACCTCCCCAGAAACACAGAGACACCAACCCCTGGAAACACAGAGACACCCCCCCCAGAAACACAGAAACACCACCCCCCAGAGACACAGAGAGACCCCCCCCCCAGAAACACAGACACCAACCCCTGGAAACACAGGGACATCACCCACTGGAGACACAGAGACACCCCCCCTGGAGACACAGAGACACCCCCCCCAGAGACACAGAGACACCCCCCCACTGGAGACACAGAGTCACCCCCCCTGGAGACACAGAGACACCCCCCCCAGAGACACAGAGACACCCCCCCCCCGAGACACAGAGACACCCCCCCTGGAAACACAGAAACATCACCCCCCTGGAGACACAGAGACACCACCCCCCAGAGACACAGAGAGACCCCCCCCCCCAGAAACACAGACACCAACCCCTGGAAACACAGGGACACCCCCCCCGGAGACACAGAGACACCAACCCCCAGAAACACAGAGACACCCCCCCAGAGACACAGAGACACCAACCCCCGGAAACACAGAGACACCCCCCCCAGAGACACAGAGACACCAACCCCTGGAAACACAGAGACATCCCCCCGGAGACACAGAGACACCCCCGCCGGAGACACAGAGACACCCCCACTGGAGACACAGAGACACAGAGACACCACCCCCCCTCCCAGAAACACAGAGACACCCCCCCTGGAGACACAGGGACACCCCCCTGGAAGCACAGGGACATCACCCCCTGGAGACACAGGGACACCCCCCTGGAAACACAGAGACAGCCCCCCCAGAGACACAGAGACACCCCCCCCCCCGGCGACAGAGACACCCCCCCTGGAAACACAGGGAAATCACCCCCTGGAGACACAGAGACACCCCCCCAGAAACACAGAGACATCACCCCCTGGAGACACAGAGACACCCCCCCTGGAGACACAGGGACATCACCCCCTGGAAACACAGAGACACCCCCCCCCCGAGACACAGAGAGACCCCCCCCCCAGAAACACAGACACCAACCCCTGGAAACACAGGGACATCACCCCCTGGAGACACAGAGACACCCCCCCCCCGGAGACACAGAGACACCAACCCCCAGAAACACAGAGACACCCCCCCAGAGACACAGAGACACCCCCCCAGAAACACAGAGACATCACCCCCTGGAGACACAGAGACACCCCCCCTGGAGACACAGGGACATCACCCCCTGGAAACACAGAGACACCCCCCCCCGAGACACAGAGAGACCCCCCCCCCAGAAACACAGACACCAACCCCTGGAGACACAGGGACATCACCCCCTGGAAACACAGAGACACCCCCCCCCGAGACACAGAGAGACCCCCCCCCAGAAACACAGACACCAACCCCTGGAGACACAGGGACATCACCCCCTGGAAACACAGAGACACCCCCCCCCCAGAAACACAGACACCAACCCCTGGAAACACAGGGACATCACCCCCTGGAGACACAGAGACACCCCCCCCCGGAGACACAGAGACACCCCCCCCGGAGACACAGAGACACCAACCCCCAGAAACACAGAGACACCCCCCCAGAGACACAGAGACACCAACCCCCGGAAACACAGAGACACCCCCCCCCGGAGACACAGAGACACCAACCCCCAGAAACACAGAGACACCCCCCCAGAGACACAGAGTCACCAACCCCCGGAAACACAGAGACACCCCCCCAGAGACACAGAGACACCAACCCCTGGAAACACAGAGACACCCCCCCCAGAGACACAGAGACACCAACCCCCGGAAACACAGAGACACCCCCCCCAGAGACACAGAGACACCAACCCCTGGAAACACAGAGACATCCCCCCGGAGACACAGAGACACCCCCGCCGGAGACACAGAGACACCCCCCCAGAGACACAGAGACACCAACCCCTGGAAACACAGAGACATCCCTCCCCCCCCCCCCCCCGGAGACACAGAGACACCCCCCTGGAAACACAGGGACATCACCCCCCCCCGGAGACATGGAGACATCAGCCCCTGGAAGTCCCTCCAAACCACACATAATGCTTACTTGGAAATGCACTCACTGGCCACTTTATTAGATACACCTGTACACCTACTCATCAATGCAAATATCTAATCGGCCAATCACATGGCACCAACTCAAAGCACAAAAGCATGTGGACATGGTCAGTTGTTGTTCAGTCCAAACACCAGAATGGGGAAGAAATGGGATCTCTGTGACTTTGACCATGGAATGATTGTCAGTGCCAGATGGGGTGGTTTGAGTGTCTCAGAAACTGCTGATTTCCTGATATTTTCACACACAACAGACTTTACAGAGAAGGGTACAAAAAGGGAAGATGAATAATTTAACAGCAGTCTGTGGGAAAAACGCCTTGCTAATGAGAGAGGTCAGAGGTGAATGTCCGGACTGGTTCAAGCTGACAGGAAGGCGACAGTAACTGATATAACCATGTGTTAAAACAGTGGGGAGCTGAACAGCATCTCTGAACATGCAGCACATCAAACCTTGAAGTGGACAGGCTACAGCAGCAGAAGACCACAAATGTCACTCAGTGGCCCGTTTCTTAGGTACAGGAGATAGATAATAAAGTGGCCACTGAATGTATACCTCCGCTCCTTCACTAATATCCCTGAACTTCATCCCTAACATCACTGTGTATATACCTACATCTCAGGACTGCTGTGTTTCAGGAAGGCAGCTGACCACCAGCTTTGCAAGGGCAACTAAACATATAATTAACTGCTGGCTTAGCCCGGGAAGCTCACATCACCTCAATGGGTATAGAAAGGAATTAACAAGAAACGAACTTAACAATAAAAGCAAAAAATCTTTCAAACATTCTTTAGGTCAGGCAACATCTCTGGGAAGAGAAACTGATAAAGTTACAAGTTGAAGGCTCTTTGGCTGCAGTAATTTTGATTATATTTTACAAACAATTGTTCTAATTATCATCAAAGGGGACATGACGGCGGTATAGGGCATGATGAGGTGGATATTAAGATGTCTCCAATGGAGTAAAGTGACATAGTTGCAAGACGAGAAGGTGATCATTTCAAATTGAGCAACACAGGAATTTCTCCTCGGGCAGTGAATTGTTTTGAGTTATTTAAATGGAGGCCAGAAGGTGTCATTTGAGGAGTTGTGATGAATCTGCTGCTTTCCATCTTCTGGATGACACAATCTACTGTTACAGGCTGTAACGGGGAAGGAGGTAAATATCTGAAAGGTTAATTAAGGACCGAGGGGAACTAAGATAGATGAAGCTCGGGCACATCAGACATAATCAGATTGAATGGTGGGGCACATTTGAGGGGCTGAATGGCCTACTCCTGTCACAGTTTCCAAATGCTCTTAATGAATTCAGCAACATCAGATAATCCACCTTTACAGTTTAAGTTCAAGCTGATAAATGATTATTGACTTGAATGATCAACACTGTTTGTCTCTCCATAAGACCATAAGATATAGGAGTAAAACTGAGCCATTTGGCCAACCAGGTCTCCTCCACCATTCCATTGTGGCTGATTTGTTTTCCTTTCAACTTCTCCTGGTAACCCCAAGTGCCCCTCCTAATCAAGAACCACCAACCTCCACTTTAAAGATATTCCACAGCCATCTGTGGCAAAGAGTTCCACCAGATTCACCATCCTCTGACTGGAGAAATTCCTCCTCGTTTGTTTTCTAAATGGCTATCCCTCTGTTCGAAGGCTGTGCCCTTTTCACAGATGCTGCCTGAACTGCTGAACTGACCTTTTTAACATTCGGTTTCCTCTACTGCCACAATGAACCACTCTCAGGTTGGAGGAACAATCCCTCCAGGCAGCCTCTAACCTGAAGCATGAACATTGGTGTTTCTAACTTACAGTAATTTTGCTCTCCTCCCCCTTCTCTCTTTTTTTCATTTCCCATTCTAGTTATCCACCCAGTCCTTTCCTTCCCCTCACCTGCCCAGTACCTCTCTCTGGTGCCTCTCCTCCTTCCCATCCTCCCAGGACAACTATCCTTTCCTATCAGATTCCTCCTTCTTCAGCCCTTTACCTTTTCCACCTATCACCTCCTAGCTTCTCAGATCACCCCCCTCCCCCACCCAGTCTCACCAATCACCAGCCAACTTATACTTCTCCCCCTCCCCCATCTGCCCCTTTTCTCTCTAGTCCTGATGAAGGGTCTCAGCCCAAAACATCACCACTCTGATAGTACACCTCCTCCCCCCCATTTGCCCCCTTCTTGATGAAAGTTGGCCCAAAACGACACTAGCCAGCTTGTACTCCTCTCCCCCTCATCTGTCCCCTTCCTTCCAGTGTCCCTGAATGAAGTGCATCTAGCTGCAGCTTCTAACAGACCATATTAAGGAGTTGGAGCTGGAACTGTATGAACCTTGGATCATTTGGGAACCTGAAGGGATTGACAGATAGGCCATATAGGGAGATAGTTACATCCGAGGTGCAGAACACTGGGTGACTATCAAGAGAGAAAAAGGAGATAGGCAAAGTACCCCTGTAGCCATTGCCTCAACATCAGGTATACTACTCTAAACCTAGCAGAGGAAAGCCATAGGTCTCTGGAACTGGGTCGGCTTTAATACTCGGAAGGGAAGTGGGGAATAGATAAATGAGCTGTGGTGATAGCCGATTCATCGGTCTGGGGAACAGAAAGGAGGTTCTGTGGACAAGAATGGGATGCATGGATGGTATGTATGTTGCATCCTAGGTGCCAGGATCTAGGATATCTCAGATCAAGTCCATAGCATTCTTGAGCAGGAGGGTGAGCAGCCAGAGGCTGTGGTCCATGTTGGTACCAATGACATGGGTAGGAGGCGGATGAGGTTCTGCAAAGTGAGTTCGGGGAGTTAGGTGCTAAGTTTAGGACAGGACCTCCAGGGTCATGATCTCAAGATTGGTCCCTTACCACATGCTAGTGAGGCCAGAAATAGGAAGATCATACTGTCTAACATGTGGCTAAGGAGTTGGAGTGGGAGGGAGGGCTTCAGACTTTTGGATCATTGGGTTCTCTTCCAGGGAAGGTGGGACCTGTACATTAGAGATGGTTTGCACCTGAACTGGAGGGGTGACTACCCTGGCAGAAAGGTTTGTTAGTGCTGCATGGAAGTGTGGGTGTAAACTAGAGTTGTAGGGTGATGGGAACCAGAGTGCCTGAACAGATAGTGGAGTGGTTGTGGAGAAAGATATTGTTAAACCGACATACAAAGTCAGGAATCGATAGGTTGATCATCGTGGGACTAATGTTCCGTGCTGTGTACATTTCAGTGTAAGGAGTATTGTAGGAAAGCTGGATGAGCTTAGGGCATGGTTCAGTACGTGGGATTATGATATCGTAGCCAGTAGTGAGACTTTTTTGCAAGAGGGACAGGACTGGCAACTCAGAATTCCGCGGTGCTGTTGTTTTAGATGAGACAGAGTGGGAGAGATTAAGGGGGGGTTGGTATTACTAGTCAGGGAAAATGTCACAGCAGTGCTCAGTCAAGACAGATAAGAGAACTCATCTAGTGAGACTTTATGGGCAGAAAAATAAAGGTATGACCATGTTAATGGGATTGTACCATAGACAACTCAGCAGCCAGTGGGATTTTGAGGAACACATTTGTAGAGAGATCACAGACTGTTGTACTATGATAGTAGGTGATTTTAACTTTCCACACATTGACTGGGACTCCCATACTGTAAAAGGGCTGGATGGGAAAGAGATTGTCAAATATGTTCTGGGAAATATGTCCTTAATCAGTGCACATAAGTCCCAACTAGAGAGCTTGTGTGATATTAGATCTCCTATTAGGGAATGAGACAGTGCAGATGATATAAGTTTGTAGTAGGGTAACTCTTTGCCTCTAGTGATTATAACACCATTAATTTCAAGGTAATTATGGAAAAGGATAGATCTGGTCCTCGGGTTGAGGTTCTACATTGGAGAAAGGCCAATTTTGATGGCATCAGAAAGAATGTGGCGAGTATGGCTTGGGACAGCAAATCAAAAACACAGGGAAGTCTACAGATGCTGGAAATCCAAAGCAACACACACAAAATGCTGGAGGAATTCAGCAGGTCGGTCAGCAATCTATGGAAGTGAATAAACTGTCAATGTTTTGGGCTGAGACCCTTCTTCGGGACTGTAAAGGAAGGGGGAAGACAGCAGAATAAAAGGATGGGGAGAGGGGAAAGAGAAGCTGATAGGTGAAGCCAAGTGGGTGGGAAAGATAAAGGGTCAAAGGAAGAATCTGACAGGAGAGGAGAGTGGACCATAGGAGATAGGGAAGGAGGAGGAGACCCAGGGAAGGTGATAGGCAGGTGAGAAAAGGTAAGAGTCCAGAGTGGGGAATAGAAGAAGGCAGGGGAAGGGAAACTTCTTTTTACCAGAAGGAGAAAATGATATTCATGTTATCACATGGGAGGCTTCCTAGACGGAATATAAGGTGTTTCTCCTCCACCCTGAAGGTGACCTCATCTTGGCACAAGAGGGTAGTTGAATTCTCTCTTACTGGGAATAGACATTGCCTGTCATTTTTGTGAGATGAATATTACTTGCCACCTATTCGCCAATATATAAATTGAGGTCTTGCATCCAGGTCGTTCTGCATGCAGACTGCTTCATTTACTGGGATTTTGCACACTATGATGCATTTCTCTGCAACTGTTTACTCCCTTCCATAGCTGCTCAAAACACAAAAATACAACTGCAGATGCTGTGGATCAAAGAATACGTACACAACGCTGATGAAGGGTCTCGGCCCGAAATGTTGGCTACTCTTTTCTCACGGATGCTGCCTGACCTGCCGAGTTCTTCCAGCGTTGTGTACGTATTCCATAGCTGCTGCCTGACTTACTGAGCTCCTCCAGCATTTTGTGTTGCTCAAGATTTCCAATATCTCCAGAATCTCGTGGTTACATAAACAAAACTCAGTTTTAGTGACTACAGTGAATTATGTTGCATGTACACTCAGTGGCCACTTCATTAGGTACACCTCTGCACCTGCTCATTATTGCAAATATCTAATCAGCCAATCATGTGGCAGCAACTCAATATATAAAATCATGCAAGTGTGGATTGGGACAGGCTGTTTTCTGGCAAAAGTGTACTTGGAAAGTGGGAAGCCTTCAAAAATGGAATTTTGAAGAGTGCAAAGCTTGTATGTGCCCATCAGAATAAAGATAACAAGTGTAGGAAACCTTGATTTTAAGACATTGAGGACTTGGTTAAGAGACAAAAAGGAGGTGCATACTAGGTATAGTAGCAGTATTAGGAGTACTCATTAAGAAATGTAAGACAGTACTTATTAAAGAAATCAGGAGGGTTAAAAGAAGGCATGAAGTTGCTCTAGTAGACATGGTGAAGCAGAATCCTAAGGGATTCTACAGATATGTTAAGAGCAAAAGGATTACAAAGGATGTAATGGGTCCTCTGGAAGACCAGAATGATATCCATGTGTGGAGCCAAAGCAGATGGGGAAGGTCTTAAATTAATTCCTTGCATCCGTATTTACTCATGAGATGGATACAGCGTTTACAGAAATGAGGCAAAACAGAATCACGGACCCTGTATAGAGGAGGAGGCGTTTGGTACCCTGAGGCAAATCAAGGTGGGTAAATCCCCAGGGCTTGACAAGGTGTTCCCTTGGACCCTATGGAAGGTGAGTGCAGAAATCGCTGGGGCCCTAGCAGAGATATCTAAAGCAGTGGTCCTCAACCTCCGGGCCGCGAAGAATGCAGGGGTGCAGTGGTAGCCGGGACGCACCCAGCACATCTTTAAGAAAAAAGCCGAAATAAACAGGCTAATTAATTAGGTGCCGCCTGACATGCAAATGTCAGCCCAGATCAGAGTAGATTGCCAACTGCATAGAGCATGGGCTGACATTTATGTGCCGGGCCGCACATAAATTTATTTCGGCTTTTTTCTTAAAGATGTGCTGGGTGCGTCCCGGCTACTGCTGCACCCTTGCATGCTTCGTGGTCCGGTATCGGTCCGCGGCCCGAAGGTTGGGGACCACTGATTTAAAGCATCCTTAGTGGCAGGGGAGCTACCAAAAAATTGGAGGATAGCTTATGTTGTTCTACTGTTTAAAAAAGGCTCTGGACAAAAACCAGGAAGTTAAAGGCTGGTGAGTCTCACATCAGTTGTGGGAAAGATATTGGAAAATATTCTAAGGGACTGTAAATACAAGTATTTGGATAGATAGGGTCTGGAAGTAGAGTCAGCATGGCTTCGTGCATGGTAGGTCATGTCTAACCAATATTATAGTTTTTTGAGGAAGTTACCAGGAAAGTGGATGAAGGCAAGGCAGTGGATTTAGTCTACACGGACTTTAGTAAGACATTTGACAAGGTCCCTCATGGGAAGATGGTCAAGAAGGTTTAATCACTCGGCACTCAGGGTGAGGTAGTAAATTGGATTAGACATCAGCTTTGTGGGAGAAGTCTGAGAGTGGTAGTAAAGGGTTGCCTCACTGACTGGAGGCCTGTAACTAGTGGTGTGCTACAGGGGTCGGTGCTGGGTCCGTTATTGTTTGTAATCTATATCAATGATCTGGATAATAATGTGGTTAATTGGATCAGCAGATTTGTGGATTACACCAAGACTGGGGGTGTAGTGGACAGTGAGGAAGGCTGCCATGGCTTGTAGACATGGAAAAATGGTAGATGGAATTCAATGCAGACAAGTCTGAGATTGTGCACTTTGGTAGGACCAATGAGGATAGGTCTTACAAGGTAAACAATAGGGCACTGAGGAGCGTGATAGAAGAAAGAGGTCTGGGAATATGTCCATAATTCACTGAAAGTGGCATCATGGGTTCTGGGCCATCACAACCCAGAGGTCTTATATGAATTGGGAACTTCGATCAGAGGAAATATCAGGACTGCCAAACTGAGCAACCTGGATGCTGATGAATGCCCAAGCCACATCTGTGGCTGTCGTCGGTGCTAGAGGGACAGTCTCTGGCCATGAGGTGGTATGGTTCACTATGGTAAGAAGGTGCATGAAACATAGAAACGTAGAAAGCGTAGAGAACAATACTGCAGGAGGGGAGGAGAGGACCAACAAGGTCCACATCGACATGGTGAAAATCTCTCTGAGACTTCAAAAGGTGCCAACTGCGCCTGGACACGATGGTAAATTTTTGTCCACTGGCACTCCACACAAACTGCAGTCCAGTCATGCATGCCCTTTCTAAGGCTGTGCCACAAAAAACTTCAGACCCTTACATCCGGCCCAGATGTAAGAGACTATGCCTGGTGTGAAAAACAGTACGCCTCCAGTTTGTGGTCACGATGGAACGAGGGCGACTGGTTGAGGCATTGTGCAGGAGAGCAACCCCAATTTCCCCGAACTTGATGTCAGCCAACCACGGGCCCGTGACTGCTGTTTGTTACGCCGACTGCAGTTTGATATCTGGGTCAGTAGCTTGGTCGACTGCCATGCCGTCATAGTCAATCCCTACGTATACAGCCTCAACTGCTGACCATGAGAGACAATCACGCATTATTTTTCCCCTTAATATCAGTTGTGAACTTTGATATGTAGGCCGGTTGATATTGCTGCCGTGCAGACCAAGGGTCTGATATCTTGGCCAATGTGTGCACAAGGGGTTTGCGAAATGGAGGAAAATGAAAATGGTGGACGTCCAGATAGAGACCGAGAAGCTCAAGGTCAAATGTGCTGTCCTTCCTTTTGGGGGACAGAGTTGCCGGCTGAAGAAAGCAAGTGACTGCCACACACCTCTGACACTGCACCCACAGCACAGTCTGAAGCGTCAGTAGTACTGGCTATGGGTACATCAGGAAGTGGGTGTGCCAGAAGGGTCATGTTTAATTTCATCAAATGCTGTGGTCACGTGATTGGGGTGTTGTCTTTAAGAGCATTATTGATGCACCATCAATAACTCTCGGAGACGGGAGGCGAACGATAGGCTTTTATTAGCAACAGAAGAACCCACGACATCCTGGAGACTGAGGGGGGAGCAATGCCTCCAACCGCCTTTATACCGGGGTCTGTGGGAGGAGCCACAGGAGCAGTCAGCGGTGGGGGGGGGGGGGGCATGTCCAGACAAGTATATGTAGTTCACCACAATTAGCTCATATTTTTCCCTTCATTGACCATCATGTCAAAAAGAGGGAAATGGAATGATGACTATGTGTGCTTTGGTTTCACTTGCAGACAGGTATACAGGTATACATAGTTTACCACAATGATACAGGGGAAGCATAAGTTCAGCAGCTCGCGGAATTAAAAGGTGATAGAAACTGACCATAACTAAAAACTCTTGTAGTTTTGTTTTGTAGTGCAGGGGCTGTGGGAAATCCTTAATAGCCACTACTTTTGACGGGAGGGGTTTCACACCTCCTGCAGCGATGCGATGGCTGAGAAACTCAATGGTTGACAACTCAGACTGGTACTTAGCAAGGTTAATCGATCCGTGTTGGCTTAAGCGCTCAAAGAGTGTGCAGAGATGAGACAGGTGTTTGGATTTAGATGCACTGGTGACAAGTATGTCATCCAGGTGAACAAAAAGAAAATCTACATCATTTAATACAGAGTCCATGAGCCGTTAGAAAGTTTGTGTTGCATTTTTCAGTCCAAATGGCACGTGCAGAAACTCAGAGAGGCTAAATGGGGTTATCACGTTTAGGGAATGCCCTCTGAGCACACAGGCACCTGATGGCAGCGCCTAACTAGATCAACTTTGGAAAAAGTTAAGACGTACAAACAAGCTGGATGAACTCAGCAGGTTGGGCAGCATCCATTGAAAGGAGCAGTCAACGTTTCGGGCTGAGACCCTTTGTCAGGACTGAAGAAGGAGGGGGCAGGGGCCCTATAAAGAAGGTGGCAGGAGGGTGGAAGGTGCCAGGTGAAAAACCATTCAGAGGAAAGATCAAGGGGTGGGGGAAGGGATGGGCAGGAGAGGTGAAGAAGGAATCTAAGAGGAAAGCAACTCCATAGAAAGTAATTCCCTCCCTGTCCCTTCTCCCATCCCATTTTCACTCTGCCTCCTCTTCCAGCTGCCTATCACCTCTCATGATTCTGCCTTCTTCTACTACCCATAGTGCTTTCACCTTAGATTCCTGCTTTTGAGTTCATCCAGCTTTTTTGTACATCTTGATTTGACCACAGCATCTGCAGTGTACTTTGGAAAAAGTTAACTTTCCAGCTAAATATGACACCTACGTCAGGATGCTGTACGTCGACAATAGCTCAGCATTTAATACCATCATTCCTTCAATCCTGATTGAGAAGTTGCAGAACCTGGGCCTCTGTACCTCCCTCTGCAATCGGATACTCGACTTCCTAACCAGAAGACCACAGTCTGTGGGGATTGGTGATAACATATCCTCCTCGCTGATGACCAACACTGGCACACCTTAAGGGTGTGTGCTTAGCCCACTGCTCTACTCTCTGTATACACACGATTGCATGGCTAGGCATAACTCAAACACCATCTACAAATTTGCTGACAATACAACCATTGTTGGTAGAATCTCAGGTGGTTACCAGAGGGCATACAGGAGTGAGATATGCCAACTAGTGGAATGATGCCACAGAACAACCTGGCACTCAATGTCAGTAAGATGAAAGAGCTGATTGTGGACCTCAGGAAGGGTAAGACGAAGGAACACATACCAATCCTCATAGAGGGATCAGAAGTGAAGAGAGTGAGCAGCTTCAAGTTCCCCAGTGTCAAAATCTCTGAGGATCTAACCTGGTCCCAACATGTCGATGTAGTCATAAAGAAGGCTATACTTCATTGGGAGTTTGAAGAGATTTGGTACATCAACAAATATACTCAAAAACTTCTATAGATGTATCATGGAGAGCATTCTGACAGGCTGCATCACTGTCTGGTACGGAGGGGCTACTGCACAAGACCTAAGGAAGCTGCAGAAGGTTGTAAATCTAGTCAGCTCCATCTTGGGCACTAGCCTACAAAGTACTCAGGACATCTTTTGGGGGTGGTGTCTCAGAAAGGCAGTGTCCATTATTTAGGATCTCCAGCACCCAGGGCATGACCTTTTCTCACTGTTACTATCACAGAGGAGATACAGAAACCTGAAGGCACACACTCAGCGATTCAGAGACAGCTTCTTCCCCTCTGCCATCCGATTCCTAAATGGATGTTGAAGCTTTGGACACCACCTCACTTTTTTTTAATATACAGTATTTCTGTTTTTGCATTTTTAAAAATCTATTCAATATATATAATTGATTTACTTGTTTATTCATTATCATTTTTTCTCTCTCTGCTAGATTACGTATTGCATTAAACTGCTGCTGCTAAGTTAACAAATTTCACGTCACATAATAAACCAGATTCTGATTCTGATTCTGAAGTCTTTGATGTGTAGGACCAGGTAACAATCAGGATTGGTGACCTCTTTAAGGTGTTGGTAATTGTCACATGGTCAGCAACCACCATTGGACTTGGGGACCATATGGAGGGGTGCAGCCCAGGGGCTGTTCGACTAGCATATAAGGCCAGGTCTTTCCATGTTGGCAAACTCAGCCCTCGTGGTTGCCAGCCTTTCCAGGTCTAGTCCACCTGCTCGGGCATAAACTGGTGGGCCAATTATGGAAGTGTAGTGCTCGACCCTATGTTTTATGACTGTAATGGAGAATGTGGGCTTGGTGAGGTCTGGGAATTTGCCCAGCAGTGGTGTAAACCCACATGCGGAGGTGCATACACTTGGCAGAGTTGTTGTAGGGAACTTACTGGGGGAGCAGGGTAATGACCCAGAGTCCTTGACATCCACAAGCCAGCATTTCCTAAGATCAATGAATACACCAGAAATCTGCACCCAGCAGAGGTCTAGTCACTTTAGCCATGTCGAAATCCCATGTATGGCGTCACCCACTAAAGCAGAGCATTACCTGTTGTGTTCCGTAAATCTGGATCCTGTTGTCACTGGGAGCTTCCAGTTGGGTTTAATCACCCTTTTCCTTCTCATCAATAGGCGATGCTGGCAGCACACTCAATTGAGCACCATACAGGTAGCGTCACTCTGAAAGGGTGTCCGTAATGAACAGTAGACGATCTTGACAGCAGGAACCTACGGTGTTCACAGACCTCTGATGTCCCAATATGCTGGCACTGTTGAAGCTGGAAGGTAGTTGGCACTCCCTAGCATTCGTACCAAAGTGAGCATGGTAAAAGCACAGACCTGGATTTGTCTGTTTTGTAGGCATCCTTATGTTGGGAGCCTTGCTGACCAGGCTTATTGAGGCAGGGAAAGGAGGAGGAATGATGCACCACTGCCTAGCCGAGTGTAGACCAACAGCCATTTTAGCAAGTTCCTATAGTCCTTCATAGTGTATGAGTGAGGGCTATGTGAACTTGATCAGGCATTTGCGCAATGAAGAGTGATTTAAAAATAAAACAAGGATGGTGATTTTCCAGGAGAGATAGCATGTGATCCATTAGCTCCAACAGCCTAGTGTCACTGAGGCCAGGCAAGAACAGCAACTGTTCGGCACGCTCTGACTCCGATAGTCCAGAAGTCTGGAAAAGGTGAGTTTTCAGTTATCATGTTCAGGTGGGTGGTCTAGTAGACTCACCACTCTCACAGCCGTGGAGTTGCTGAGTGACATTACCACATAGTAGGATTTCATGTCATCGTGTCAGCAGAGATTTCTCATAGCACGAATGAGGTCTTGGCTTATGCAAACCAAACCACGGCACTTTTGCCCCAAATCTCTGGCAGTTTCAAAACAACTGAATTGGCCGATGTGTTCAATAATTCTAGAATTGTCCTAGAGCATCAGGGTCACCAATGTAAGTTTTCACAAATAAAAGGACGTGAGGCATTTTATGTTTAAGAAAAACTGTAAGAACTCCTTTACTGTACAAACATTGAACACAAAGCGTGGTAACAGTACTTTACATGACTACATCATCACGTCAGACCAGCCTCATAAAGTGAAACCAACTTAATGTCAATGATTGTGAATTATGTGCATTTCCACCAATTACGTTACCCTACACCACCATCATGGAGTTGGTACACAGGAAGGTACTACCAACAGGAGAGGGATGACCAGGAATTTACAGTTACTGAACCTTTCCACCTTCATTTCTCTCATGGGGACTGGCTCGTGGGCCTCTAGTTCCCTCCTCCTGCAGTCCAGTAATCAGCACTCTGGTTTTGCTGACATCTTTGGAAGATGGGAGGAAACACATGGTCAGATGGAGAACGTAAAAGCACCTTACAGACAGTGGTGGAAAGGGCAACGTAAAGCCAAGTGCTACGCCACCATGCCACCAAGTGCATTTGGTTTCTCTAGCGTAGAGTAGATCACACCATAAGCAGTGATTGAAATACATCATATTGGAAGCATTTCAAGTGAATTGGGGCTTCACCTGGAGGGATTGGGGAAGGAAATGGTAAAAGGACATTTGCAAGGGAGAGTGCTCTGAGAGGAGGGAGATTGTTTTATATTTTATTTAAAGATACAGCACAGTAACAGACCCTTCTGGCTTACTGAGCCCATGCTGCCCAACTACACCCAGGTGACCAATCAATCTATTAACTGGTATGACTTTGGTTAGTGGGAGGAAACTGGAGCACCTGAAGGAAACCCACTCAGTCACAGGGAAAACGTACAAATGCTTTACAGACAGTGGCAGAGTTGAAGCTGGTTCACTGACACTTAATAGCTTCACATTAGCTGCTACGCTACCATTGTTGGTAGGACTTAGAATGGTAGGGCACTGAGGTGGGGGGAGGGAATAGAAGTGAGGGATCTGGGAATACGGCTCCATAATTCCTTGAAAGTGGCATCACAGGTCGATAAGGGTTGAAACGGAAGTGTTCAGCACATTGGCCTTCATAAATCAAAGTACTGAGCACAGGTGATGGGATGTTATGTTGAAGTTGTATAGGATGTTGGTGAGGTGTAATCCAGTTCTCATCACCTACCTGCAGGAAGTATATCAATAAGATTAAATGAATGCAGGGAACGTTTACAAAGATGTTGAGCATCTGAGTTATAAGTTTGAAAAGGTCAGGACTTCATTCCCTGGAACGTAGGAGATGAGCAGAGAGTTGATAGAGGTACTGTAAATAAAATGATGCGGGGGCTTGATAGGGTAAATGCGAGCAGGTTTTCTCACTGAGGTTTGGTGAGACTAGATTTAGAGGTCATGTGTTAAGGGGAACACGAGGAGCAGCTACTTCAGTAGTGTGAACGTGGAACAAGGTGTCACTGGATGGTGGATGCAGGTTCGATTTCAACATTTGAGAAGTTTGGACAGGTTCGTGGATGGGAGGGGCATGGAAGTCTATGATCCAGGACAGGTTGATGGGGGTAGGCAATATAACAATTCAGCAGGACTAGATGGGCTGAAGGGTCTGTTTCTGTGATGTAGTTGTAACCCCCTGGGTCGCCTCAGGCTCGCTCAGCTCGTTCTCATCTAGGGGGAGCAGCCTTCGGCCCCGCCAAACTGGGTAATCAGCTGGCGTGGATGTTGTGTGATGTCCCCGCCTCGCCCAAAAACAGACAGTACACCATAAGCGATTAAATGAGTACAATTTATAAAGGTTACTATAACTAAGTGATTAATAATGATACAGTATATATGAAGAGAAAAAATAAAGAAAAGGCGCCAAACTTATCAAAGTCCAAACCACTTCGCGCACAACCGTTGGAGCTCAATTACTGACGTCTTCTGGCCACCATTCGATCCCCTCCGAACTCCTCAACTCGCAGCTCAGGACCCTCCGAATGGTCAACCAAGCACATCTAGCTTCATCCCCCCTCCTCGGAGTACCTCCTGGCCTCGGACCCCCGCTTGGGGTCCGTTCCTTGCCCAGCTTACAGCATTGCGTCCTCTCTCTCTCACCCGCTCGCGCTGATCTGCCCAAAAGCCCGTCAACAAAAGCTTACAGACTAAGAAGAAAGAACATTAATCCCCATTTGATTTACAAAGGAATACCATTCTCCCAGCGCTCTCTCGCAACGAAGAAGCATTCCTGCTAGTTAACAAAACAAAAGAAGCCCTTTTGATTACATACACAGTAACAAAGAAAAAAGAAGAAACCTCCTTTACACAGTGATCGAAAACTCTATGACTCTACAACCGAAAGATGAAACACAGAGCTAAAGAGGGAACTGACCTTTCAGAATGATGAAAAGAGGGGAGGCGATGTATTTAGAATTGGCATCTTGGTGAAGGCGAAGAGCTTCTTCGAGGTGGGCACTCCTGAGGAGAAATGACAATGAATTTCATCAGCCCATTTATCTCCCAGTTAGTCTATAATAATAAAATAACGGAAGGTCGCATCTGTTGGAAGTAAATTAGTTGCCTATCTGTTTGTTTTGATGACTAAATTCTTGGACTGCTCTTCTTCAAGCTTAATGGTGGTTGGCAGTCCAACTTAAAGGTGCATTACCACCACCAAATGGACTGGAGTGTAGTGTAGAGAGCTGTGAAATAAACCCCTTACTACTACTTTTTCAAATGAAAACTAAATTACCCCAAAAGGCCCTATAGATTTTAAGTAATGAAAGACGATACTGTGAATTAAAGTCACTCCCATAACTTATAAAGTTTTTAATTGAAAACTATCCACCCCCAAAGATTGTAATGAAGCCTGCATTTGATTTCTTTCAACCTTATATGCTACTGTTTCTTCATCCAGAACTGTCAGGCCTCTTGATTCCTAAAGACTGGGAGTACATTGACGGGCCCACCGTTGCCCCAGGTGAACTAGTTTCACAAAGGAACACAACGAGGCAGGTCAGGAAATACAACAAACTATCTAAACAACGAGTAGCCACCCCACCAGTGGACCAGAAAGGATTATCATCAGTCAAGCTGGGCAAATCATCGGCGCAGCGACTAGGTTAGTCCTTGACGAGGGCTAAACTTTGTGCCAGTCCCCAGAGCTATACCTTACCAGGACTACATTGGCAGAGTAGAGCAAGCAATCTGAAAACTACCACCAGACGCTGCGGAGGAGGTAAGGATAGAGGATAGAGGTCTGTGTGGCCCTAAGAAGAGCCGTTTTGCCAAAAGCGAACATTACTAAAGAAGCGCGACTGGCCCTCCAGGCACTACGGCGAAACCCAACCATCATGATTTTACCAGCGGACAAAGGAAATGATGTCCTCCGAGGAATACCACAGGGAAGTCCAACAGAGTCTGGACGATCCTGCCTACGGTGGGATCCCATGGATTTGATTGTCAGGATGATCTCCACTTTACTGAAGAAATCCGGACTTCCAGCAGACATGTGCAAGATGTTTCTGCCCCTGGTACCAGTACCACCAAGACTTTACGGGCTCCCTGAAATACACAAGGAAAGCTCCCCCCCCCACCCCCGAAGCCTGTCGTCAGTGGGACAGAGCCTCCAACTTATTACCTCTCTAAGCATTTAATGACCATGCTGTCTCCCTTTGTTGGGGGCTGTGAGCATCATATCACAAATTCATATAATTGATAACCACCCTGGAGGACATCATGGTCAGTTTCGACATGATGTCCCTGTTCATGAGAGTTCTTTTTGAACACGTTCTTATGTCGATGTACTTTCTCTATAAGGGGAACTACGATGAACAAATGGATGGAGTGGCCATGGGACCGCCTTTGTCGTCAGCTTTTGCTAATTGCTACGTGGAGGCCTTTGAAGGGAAGGCTCTGAATTCATCGCCCTTACGCCCCAAATGCTACTTCAGATATGTCAATGTCACCTTCATAGTGTGGCTTCATGGGCTCCAGGCACTCCAACAATTCCATGACCTTCTGAACATTCAATTTAAGATGTAGATGGAGAAGAACTTTGCCTCCCATTCCTGGACATTCTAATACGCCGGAAGCTGGATGGTGGCCTTGGGCATGGCACCCATCTGAAACTCACTAACAGGGACTTATAGCTCAACAATAACAGCCACCATTATGCCTCCCAATGTAAAGTGGTTCTTTCTACTTTGATTAACTGTGTGAAAACTATTTCAGACCTGGAGAGTCTCCCCGAGGGAATAAGACGATGATGTTCCTACAGAATACCTAGAAGGTGAAGGAAATCTTAAAAGAGCTGACAGAAAAACCAGGAAACCCGGCACTACTGCCCGTCTCCCCTAGATTTCCACGGCTTCTGGAAGGATCACCAGGATCCTGTAGAAATACCGGATTAACACCATTCACAAACCTGTAAGGAAACTCAAGTTTATGCAGGTCAAGGATGACCTGGGTCTCAGGTCAGCTGATGTTTACCTGATTCCCTGTAAATGCAGAAAAGCGTATATCGGCCAGACGGGATGCAGGGTGAAAATGCGGATCAAGGAGCACAGGAAGCGTATCCATTTGGGTTACCCAGAGAAATCGCGGTAGCAGAACACTGCATTTGCCATAGGATTGACTTTGACGGCACAAAACTACTACGCCGCCCCTGTGGCTTTTGGGACCAGCTGGTGAAGGAAGCCATTGAAATAAAACTAGAGAAAAGGAATTTTAACAAAGACAAAGGTCTCACTCCCAGTGAGAACTGGAATTCAATTGTAAACAAGGTGGGAGAACGGATACCTGATTGGATACCCGTAACCAGCTTGAAGCTCAAGAGTTTATTGGCCTTATATGCTTCACACTGTAATAATATGTCGAAATGTTTCACAATGACGACAAAACCTACATAGCCCAGAATGATGTTTTCCAACAAGATATGAGGAATAATTAAGCATAGTCTGCCCAATTTTATGTCATGTCAAAATAATTCCTTCCCTTCTTGTTTTACCACTTCTCCCATCAACCCAACAGTTTTATGTATTCTGTAAAGGAGTCTCCCCTCATGTCCATTATCCCACAAGTCTTGCCATAACACCCTAATTCTTAACCCGACAACCCCTTAGCTTCTGATTTGCTAATTGGAAGATCTATATCCACAGTTGAACTGTTAACAGCATTTTCAGCTGAAGAATCAACCCATTCATCGCTCTCAACACTCCCTTGTGCAGGGACCCACAAGAAGCAAACATGTACTGTAAACCAATACCTTGTATATGAAATAATGTTTGATGGAGCTTCCAAATGTAAATCTGAACCCCTGCTAGAATGAACTGTCTTAAGACTCATCAAAACTGAAAAGAAATCTGAACAAATTACAACTTTACATGGACAAATTTCCTCCACCCACTGTCAGCCTAAAATTACGGCAGCCAATTCTGCTGTATACACTGATAAATGTCACCTATAATTCAGGCACAAAAACAGTCACGCCAATATTCCCAGTTAAATTATCTCCCGATCCATCTGAAGAAATGGTTAACATAGCATAATAATTTTCCTTAATATATTGATGAACCAAGAGATTCTCAAGCATAACAAAATCTTCAGACTTTATTAAATCCTGTAACCTATAATCAGCTAAAGTCAGTGGAATAAAAACCAAGGTGGTGTTACCTAGAAAGCTACAGTGGGACATATTGCACAATCCAACAAACCCATATTCCCGGCATAATAAGAACCCAGCCACCCAAATGTAAAAACACTCTTCTTGTGATGTCCCCAACAGATCTCCAACACACCTTTAACAAGATGATCACTTCCTTGCCCCCTCAAATTAATCCAGTACTTTAACTAATCATCTTCGACCTCCGCAACTGTAAGGGTAATTATCCCATTTTAACCAGTAAAGCCAAAACAGGAGATGACCTTACTGCACCACAATGCAGTCTTAAAGCCTGAGCTTGTATCACAACCCGACATTTTAAATTTGAAGATGAAGCTGATCCATAAGCCACACAGCCATAATTAAGAACAGATCTAATTAAACAAACATAAATGGTCACAAAGATTTTTGAGTAGCACTCCAAGAATACCCACATTAGCACCTGAGAAAATCTAATGCTCCTTTACACTTGTCATTCATTTTACTGATACAATGCTTCCATGTCAGCTTATTACCCATCCACATGAACAGAAATCTTACCACTGACATTTCTTCAAGAGTTTGACCATATCATTTCAAATCAAGTACAGGTCTATTGATCCTCTTTGCAAAATGCATAACATGAGTTACAGCTACTGAAAAGCTTAAAATCCCAACTATTTGCCCATTTTATGGTCTTGTTAATCGCTAATTGCATCCTAGATACAGTAAAATTAAAATTTCTACCCCAATCCATAAAGCTCCATCATCTGCAAAAAAGTGATTTACCCATCCTAGTAAGTGATTTACCCACCTAAATAAAGAGCTACAAATACTGCCTTGTGGGGTCCTATTCTCTGTCTACAGAAATCCAAATATACCTTTCCCATCCTTACCGCATAGGCCGGGGGTCGGCAACCCGCCGCTCCGGAGCCGCATGTGGCTCTTTTACATCTGTGCTGCGGCTCCCTGTTGCTTTGGGAAATAATTGGTTGTGGCGACCCTTTTCCTGGCACATCCGAACCGACTCACAATTAGATAGCCTACGGGGGTTTGCGAGCACAGAGCTTTGGAGCCTCTGCGCCATGGGGGGCAGGTTGAGGGAGGCTTAAAAGTGAGGCTGAAGATTTCGAATAAAGTTTTTTCCTTCGACTGCAGTTACCGACTCCGTGTCGTAATTTTAGCGCTGCGTGTAGCACACCGCTACATGGTCAGTATTTAATTAAAATGTATTTTATGTTAGTTTGTTAGTTTTTGAAATGTAAATCTAAATTTGAAGATTATGGTGATCTTGTACAATCTAAATAAGACTTTGTGGCGACCCATTTCCTGACACATCCAAACCGGCTCACAATTAGCCAGCGTTCAGGCTAAGGGAGATAGCCTACGGGGGTTTGTGAGTACGTGTCTTTTGCAGCATCCGCGCCCATGGGGGGGCGGGTTGAGGGAGGCTTAAAAGCAAGGCTGTTTAGTTCGAATAAAGCTATCTTTGACTGCAGTTTACTGACTGCGTGTAGCACACCGCTACAACGTGTTTTTATCGCTGGCTGTCCAGAGGGGAGGTGCTGAAACGCTTTGTCACGTGTCTGGAAGAAGTGAAAACTTTCCTGGGCAGCAAAGGGCTCACCTTTCCTGAGCTGGAACAGCCAGAGTGGCTGGAAAAGCTACACTTCATGGTAGACATGGCAGCGCACCTGAACACGCTGAACACAGCTCTTCAACGGGGTAAGGACGTACAGCCCTGCACATGTTGGAGGATGTTTTGGCATTCGAGCGCAAGTTGACGTTGCTTGCCAGAGATTTACAGAAAGGCACATTGTCTCACTTCCCCAATTTGAGAGAGTTCAGAAAAGGTCACGACATGATAAATTCGGAGTATTTACATTCTGCAATCATCGCAATGCAAACATCGTTTGGGAAACGCTTCTGTGAGTTCAGAGAGGAAAAAAACACATTATCCTTTCTGGTCACTCCCCTAAGCATCGATCCATCCCTACTGAATACGACTGCATTGTCAGGTGTGAGTCAACCTGAACAAGGATGATAAATATTTTAATTGCCTATTATTTTGCATATATTCATATGTTTTCATTGTTCAGTGAAATAGTCCTTTTATTTTTCAGGTTGACAGCTGGCTGACGTTATTTTTGGTTTGCTGCTGGCGGCAAATTTAAGTTTGGCGTTTTTCATAAATACAAGAAGGACTCAAATAGACGTTGAGTATTTTACTTAAAAGTAACCTTCAACCCAACGTCTTTTTTTCGGAGGTCAAAATGTTTTTGTTGCATGCAGAAATGTAATTTCGTTTTCTCTGCAGGAGTTCATCAATTTCATAAATGCAACACATTATAGTTTGTTTATACATAGCATAAAGGCAAAACAAAACGTTGTATGCAGTGTTATTTCATTTTAAATGTCAAACGGGTTTTGCAGCTCCCAGTGTTTTCTTTTCTGTGGGAAACGGGTCCAAGTGGCTCTTTCAGTGGTAAAGGTTGCTGACCCCTGGCATAGGCCGTCCAAATAAAAAAAAACTCAGAACAAAAATTACACAATTCCCCCACTCCTAATTACCATAATTTAATCAAAGGTCCTTTCTTCCATAACATATGTCTTTCCAATATCAAAAATATTGCTATTACAACTTCTTTATCTATGCTTCTATTTTTCCTCTACTTTCTAACAACCAGTGAGTGCAAAAATTTTGTGCTGTGCAATTTTTTTTCCCCAGTGACAACAACATGTGCACACTGAATTTTTAAGTGGAAGTAAATCTGAAGTTATTCCAGGGATTAAAAAAAACTACCAAGTCCAGTTTGCTGTTCATTGTTTAAAAGAAATACAATAATACACATCAATGAGTCTTATTTCTCATATAATACTTGGCAGCGTGTAATAATATCAATCCTTTCACATGTTAGTAAAGTTGTTTGAAATGATCAAACAAAACTTATAAAGTTACAAAGCTAATTGACAAAATATCCAGATAGGTATTTTACTGTATTTGGAAATCATTGCATACAGCACAGATTCTGAGGCTTAATTACATAAGGTACATACATAAGGATGAACAAGATAATGAACATAATTAAGTTGCTTAGTCATTTTTTTACTTCCCCTTGTCTTTACCCACTCTTTGTAAACTCTGTCAAGACTAATAAAACTTCCTTCCTATTAAGTTCAGTTTATTTGGATTATGTAAGTATTTAGTACGCGTGTGCACTTCCCTTGTTACGCATGTGCGAGCCGGAGGAAAGAGGGGGAATTGTGGGATGAAAAGGTGGTGGCCCTCATGCACTGAATGGAAATGTTGGAAGCAAAGTTGTTTAAACAAAAGAAAAATGCGTCTTTGTTGTTCGGGCATTGGTTTCCAAATATGGGATCCTGTCAGCATTTGACAAAGGCAACCCTTACAAATGCTGGAAAAATGAAATTGGAATATGAACACATGTTATGGAACTGGAGAAGATGAAGCAAGCCTTGGCTGTTGCATTCACGCTTTCGGGAAGAGCCAGAGAGACCACGATGAGAATTTCGGTGGAAGACTTGAACAAAGATGATGGTATGAATATGCTAATAAATACACTTGACCATGTTTTTTTGAAGGAAGAAAAGGATCAGATTTATGAGTCATATTCAGACTTAGGCAAAATGTACAGACACAATTCTAAAAATATGGCTGATTATATTATTGATTTTGAACAAAAGTACAGTCACATGCATAAATACAAAATGGAACTTCATGACACTGTATTAGCTTGTAAATTGTTGGATACTGCATGTCTAGACATAAAGGGCAGACAGCTAGCTTTAACTGCATGTAAAAAACTTACATTTACATCTACAAAATCAACAGTGAAGAGGATTTTTGGGGAAACGGCTGCCAAGCCAACAGTCAGAATTATTTGAGTCAGGAAACAACATACTTCACTGAGCAGGGACAACAGTACAGCAAGCACAGATCCCAGAGTGACCAGACAACGGTACCATTACCTGGCATTAATCCAATAAACAAGTACAGTAGGAGATCGAAATGTGCGATATCGATAGGCTCAATAGAGACATTTAATGTCAGAGAAATGTATAAAATATACATCCTGAAATTCCTTTTCTTCACAACTATCTGCAAAAGCAGAGGAGTGCCCTGAAGAATGAATGACAGTTAAACGTTAGAACCCCAAAGTCCTCCCCAGTTCCCCCCTCCCACGCACAAGCAGCAAGGCAACGACCCCCCCTCCCCCACCAGTGAAAAAGCATCGGCTTCCTCCCACCGAGCACTCCAGTGTGCAGCAAAGCATCAGTAAAGACACAGACGCAGTACCCCAAAGACTACTCATTCACCTGGCAATTCGACATACCATTTGCTCTCTCTCCCGAATAAGGCAAAACAGGTGTCCCTGTTTCACAGCGAGAGGGGAGATATAACAAAACAACTCACCGATTTATGGTGTTAAAAGCCTGTTTCATCGCTTTTTCCAAGCTCAACATGTCAAAGTACTTACCAATGGGCAAGAAACTGTCCACACAGAACCAAACATTAGACTAACTGATGAAGATAACAAAACTGAAGACGTACAGAGTGCCATGTCAATTGTTTGCAAATGAATCACTTACTAATGCAAAGACCTCAGAGGCTGAGATTTTGATGACAGAATCTCTAGGATCTGCTGTTATTGAAACATGCGTGCACGCAGTATGTGGAGAAAAATGGCTTGAAAGCTATGTAAGTGAACTAAACTAGAGTATAGTGCAGAAATTGGTGAACACAAGCATACCTAGTAATAAAGCATTCAATTGGAGGAGCTTAGGAGAATCAATGGTGCCTAATGGTGACTCCTTTGCTTGCATCTTCGGAAGCAGCTCTACTTCCAACTTTAATATCTCTATTTTTCCCCTTTCAGGGTCTTTTGAAGACCCTGACCTGGAGTTACACGCTGACTACAGTTCTTTGGGACAACGGGACGCGCTCTCGGGGTTTCATGACTGGCCGTTACTCGGCACGCCAAGGGCTCAGCTCACCTTTGGAGGGCCGAGATCTCGTGATTCTGGATAGGGGCGAATCGAAGGCCAGTGTCCGGGCAGGAGATCGGTGTGTCGTGGGAGGTGGAAGATCTAAGGCTGTGTACCCAGAGACCCAAGATCTTTGGGCACAAAGTTCGAAAAAAGTGATGTAACAAACTTTTAACATTGCAAACCAGTGAGTTGTTTGTTATGTCTCCCCTCTCGCTGTGAAACGGAGACAGCCCTTTCTCCCTTATTAGGGAGAGAGAGCCTGTGGTATGTTGAATACTGGGTGAACAAGCAGTCTTTGGAGTACTGCAAGTCTGTGTCTTTGCTGTTGCTTTGCTCACGCTTGAGTGCTCCGAGCCGGGTGCCGATGCATTTTTTTCTGCTGGTGGGAATAGGGGTGAAATCGGTGCTTGCTGTCGCTTTCACACGGGAGGGAGGGGAGCTGGGGGGGGGGTGACTTTGGGGTTCTAACATTTAACTGTCATTCATTCCTTAGGGGCGCTTTGTGGATGGTTGTGAAATAAAAGCATTTCATGATGTGCTTTGGCGGTTCTGACCTTTGAAACCTTTGAAAAGATGGAAAGATTGTACAATCCACCAAAAGAGTGAAAATACTGCGGACAAAGTGTTACATTGAAACAGTGGTGGCACCAGTGAACATTCCATTACTCTTCAGTAAAACTTCCCTAAAAAAAAGCAGGAGCAGTGCTGGATATCGAGAATAATGAAGCAACAAACTGTCAGCAGCCGGTATCTCCTGAGCTCCCCAGCACTGGAGATTACTGTGTGCACATTCTAGATAAGGACATTATTAGGAACCAATGTGAGAATGAAATATACTGTCACACAAAACATGACCATAGACGAGGAACACAAAGTGCTGCTCAAACTTCACAAGCAGTTTGGTCATGCTTCAATTGATAGACTTCAGAATCCGCTCAGATCAGGAAACAAAGATGCAGATTATTTTTTTCCCCCATTCTAAAGCAGATAACTGATAGTTTGAGATGTGTCAAAAGTTTGGAAAGCCCAAACCCAAGCCTATGGTTGGTCTGCCACTAGCAAGTGAATACAATGAAACAGTAGCCATAGATCTACATGAACTGGAGCAAGGAGTGTGGTATCTCCACACCATTGATGAGATCACACGTTTCAATGCTGGTAGCACTGTAAACGCAGAGAACCTCAGAGAGTGTAAAACACTTCATCCATTCCTGGATTAGTGTGCATGGCCCACCTCGGGAAGTATTCAGTGATAACGGTGGTAAATTTAATAATGATGAATTCAGAGATATGGCACAGAGCTTTAGCATTGAAACGAAGATGCCAGTGACAGACAGTCCTTGGAGTAATGGACCTCTGGAGCTTCTAACACTTACTGAAATAATGCTGAAGGTAAAGAAAGACAAGGGCTGTGATTGGAACACATCACATATGACGAAGAACACCACGCACAATGTACATGGCTATAGCCCGTATCAATTGGTATTCAGCCAGAATCCTAACCTTCCCTCTGTACTGGTTGATAGGACACCTGCTCTGGAGGAAATTACAAGCAGTGAATGGGCTGGGAGACATATTTCAGCACTGGAGGCTTTCACTGAAGCGGAGTGTTCAGACGGAATTTGAAGAGCACTTAAGGCACAGCTCCATCCTACAGATGAGAAACATGAGTCAAGGGACAAAGTGTGTTACAAAAGAACAGACTGTACAAAATAGAAAGGTCCTGGAGTTGTCATTGGTCAGGATGGAGATGCGGTATTCGTGAGACATGGAGGTACATATGTGAGAGTTCATCATTCCAGCCTACGTAAAGCACAAACTGAAGACCATCAGATCTCCATGGAGAATGACATAAAAAATGAAAAGCACTTACCTGATGGTGTCACCATAGCACAGGCAGGGACGAGGAGAGAGCAGCTAAGGACCCAACAGAGTTGCTTGGCAGTGTCACAGACAGTGCAGAAAAGAGTGCAGCTGGGGACAACAGACTTGCTTGAACAGAAATTATAACAAGTGCAAAGACAATATGGAAGTTTCAGTCTTAAAACAGGATAAGCTGTGAGATTTGTAGACAAAGACACCAGTATCCCATACAAAGCTGAAGCCTTAGGACAAGTGGGCAGGGAGAAACAAAAATTGGTACAACTTGAATGTATGGTCCAGTCAGGGTCGTTGGCATATCACGTGTAGGTAGACTTCATATTGGATCAAATATCGATCAAACTGGACCTCCTGAGAAATGTTAAGATGAAGATGTCCTGGTAAATAAAGAGGTGTCACCTGAGTCTGCAAAATAGGATGAAATCAGAAGCTGGAGAAATAATGGAGTATTTGAGGCAGCTAGAGGCATTGGCCAAAAGGCAGTGTCTACAAAATATGTGTGCACCCTGAAAGAAACCCAGACAGGAATCCTTGGAAATCTCCCCAAAGGAGGTACTCAAGAGGGTCATTTTACTGTTCCGCTGGGAGAAGAGGGAAGTATTTCATCCCTCTATTAGCAATCGAAAAAGATCTGGAGAGTTGTATGTAGTATGCTGGCAAGTTTGCAAATCCTTGCAAAGTCTGAAGGTATTGACAATGCTGTTTTACCAGCCACACTCTACTCTGATCTAAAGAAGAACAGTCTACAAATAACTTGTGTCACAGACAACTACTCTTTGGTTGATGCCATCAAATCCACCAAGAAGAGGCTTCTTTACAGGCATTACACAGAAAAGGCTTCATCTAGAGATGAGCAGCATCAAGGAACTTGTCCAAGCACAGAGAATTCATAGTGTGCTATGGTCAACTACAAAGGAACAACTAGCTGACCATCTCACAAAGAAGGGAGCACCGGCTCTTGTGCTGCTAAAGGCACCCAGTGAAGGCATTTGGTACATTAAGAATCATATGAACATCAAGAGTTAGGACTATTTCTCATTCCCTAAATGACATTTAACTTGTCTTTACGATTTTTAACTTTTTTTGATATACAAAAAAAGGATGGGAGACTGTTGAGTTCTGTTCATTTGGACGCTGTAAGTGTTTAGCACATATTCACACTTCCCCGTTATGTGCGTGAGCGCCAGTGGAAAAAGAGGGAATTGTGGGATGTAGAGGTGGTGGCCATCATGCATTAACCATTAGACATTGTAAGTAAAGTAGTTTCAACAAAAGAAGAACATGTCTTTGTTGTTTGGGCATTAACACTTCCAACGGATTAGCTTTGAATGCTCAGCAGCAGATCCAAATGACACTCAAACGGTTACTCAGTTTGTTTTTGATTTGACTCATTTCTTTCACAGGCGGCGCAAGATTTAAGAAAGGTACCGCCAATGTCCAAAAACTTTGCAAGATTACAAAACTCTTCATTTTGAGGTGCAAATGTCACCACTTCAGAAAAGTTGGTAATCAGTATGGATTTAATTTTTTTTTGTACAGCAAATTTGAAGTCATTGTACTGCATCGTCCCCATGCCAAAGAAGTCTTCAGTGTCCTGCCTCGATGACTACTGTCCTGTTGCACTCACATCCATCATCATGAAGTGTTTTGAGAGGCTGGTCATGAGGCATATCAAGACCCTGCTGCCCCCCCACCAGACCCCCTGCAGTTTGCGTACTGTCTGAACTGTTCAAGAGACAACGCCATTGCCATTACCCACCCACCCTAACCCACCAGGACAAAAAAGACACGTATGTTCAAATGCTGTTCATAGACTTCACTTCTGCATTCAACACAATCATCCCTCAGAAACTGATTGGAAAGCTGAGTCTACTGGGCCTGAACACCTCCCTCTGCAACTGGATACTAGACTTCCTGACTGGGAGACCACAGTCAGTCTGGATTGGAACAGCATCTCCAACACCATCACATTGAGCACAGGGGCCCCCCAGGGCTGTGTGCTCAGTCCACTGCTGTTCACTCTGCTGACCCACGACTGTGCTGCAACACACAGCTCGAACCATATCATCAAGTTCGCCGATGACATGACCGTGGTGGGTCTCATCAGCAAGAACGACGAGTCAGCTTACAGAGAGGAGGTGGAGCGGCTAATGGACTGGTGCAGAGCCAACAACCTGTCTCTGAATGTGAACAAAACAAAAGAGATGGTTGTTGACTTCAGGAGGGCACGGAGCAACCACTCCCCGCTGAACATTGACGGCTCCTCTATTGAGATCGTTAAGAGCACAAAATTTCTTGGTGTTCACCTGGTGAAGAACCTCACCTGGTCCCTCATCATCAGCTCCATAGCCAAGAAAGCCCAGCAGCGTCTCTACTTTCTGCGAAGGCTGAGGAAAGTCTATCTCCCACCCTCCATCCGTATCACATTCTACAGGGATTGTATTGAGAGCATCCTGAGCAGCTGCATCACTGCCTAGTTCGGAAATTACACCATCTCGGATCGCAAGACCCTGCAGCGGATAGTGAGGTCATCGGGGTCTCTTATCCCACCATTACAGACATTTACACTACACGCTGCATCTGCAAAGCAAATAGCATTATGAAGGATCCCACGCACCCCTCATACAATCTCTTTTCCCTCCTGCCACCTGGGAAAAGCCACCGAAGCATTCGGGCTCTCACGACCAGACTATGTAACAGTTTCTTCCCCCAAGCCTCAATACCCAGAGCCTGGACTGACACCAATTTACTGCCCTCTACTGAGCAAAACTAATTTTCTCACTCCAAGGCACACTGTCTCCTAGATATTGCTTTCTTATCTTGTTAATTTTCTCATGCAAAATGAAGTTCATCAGTCCGTGTTAAGCCACTCACTTGCAGAGTCTCGCACAGTGCAGCCAGTTCTGCAAAGACATCATTCAGCACTGCTAAAACGATCTCATATTCACGGTTTATCAACTTCCTGTGACAATATTTTGCCGCAGGTTCATTTAACTTATCCTCCTTACAATACGCAATCAATGCCTTCTAAGTGCTTATGATCGCCTGCAGTGCAAAGTTGTCTGGATGGCGAACTCACTTCACTCAGTGGTCTGAAGCAACAGCTTCATTTTCAGATGCTTCTGCGATTTCCTTAAAAGTGCATCTTTTGGTTGAAGATTGGGAAAACACGGTATCGATTGTTCTCATCAAAGTTTCGATGTCGCCTATTAACTCAATCTTTTCCCACGCATTGTAATTTCCTAGAGCTTCACGGTGTGCTAGTGTTGTTGAACTACATATTGGATATCCTGTCTCAGTCGCACTGTGACTTTGCCCATCGATACTCTGTCAGATGTGAAGCTGACCATTTTAAGGAGGTCGAGTTTGTTCTTCTCATAAAACTCTTTGACGGCTAATATGATGGAGGAGGCATCACATGCCTTCAGTCCAATGACTCCACTGAAAGATTTCATACCCAATACAGCTTTTAGGTCTGAATTTGAAGTACACAACAAGACATTTGTTAACAGATATACATTTGGATTTATCCATTGTTAAAGTGTGAAAATCTGCTGATGCTATTTCTCCAAACACTTCTCTTTGAACAATACTGTTGATAACATCAGGAAATTCAAATGCATAATTTTTGCTTCTCCAGCTTTCTGGGGTTTGAACATACTTTTCCATATGTTTATTAATGTATTGAACTGGATGCATAGAGGTATTCATTTTAACAGCTAGCAAAACACTGTAAATAAGAACTTTGATCTCTTCATGCACTCTCACAAAATATACGTAATAGGCCTATAGTGGGTAGTGAAGGATTTTCTTGTTAAGTTTTTGCACGTCCAATATGTGATTTCCTTGCTAAATGACGCTTTACAAAGTCAAGTTTCCAAATATCACTCCACTTCTTCCCACTTGCAAATTCTCCAGCAACATTTGCATCGCGACAATACACGCTGGTTACACCGGTTTCTCTACTGTACAAAGATATTTTTCGTAGCTGCACACTCCTGACCTAATGGACTTTCGGTGTAGCAGTTTCTACTCTTTCACCAAGCTTTAAATGAACCAGCAGTTCTTTTGCGCTTCACGCCCGTTGCTTCTTTGGAACTTATTCAATACAAACAGGATAAATAAGCCAGTTCATCGCACGTTGTCTGCACCATCTGCATCAGAAACCGGAAAAGGAAATGTGATTGTGTACGATATTTGCTTCCAAACAGAAAACTGAATCCAATGTCATTCTATCCTTCTGAAATCCATTCAGATAAAACTCCATATGATCTCTCTTGATGCACCATCAATAACTCACTCTGAGACGTAAGGCGAGATATTGGCTTTTATTGACTGGAAGAAGGAACCAGGAGTGAGTGTCCATCATACTATGTCCTGGAGACTGAGGCCGAACGTCAGGCCTCAGATCGCCTTTATCCAGGGGTCTGTGGGAGGAGCCACAGGAGCAGTCAGCAGGGGGCGTGTCCAGACAGGTACATAGTTCACCACATCTCTTTCCCAAAATATCATTCAAACGCGCTGTCAGCACGCATTCCTTACACGTTCAGGGTGCTCTCTGGGAGTTAGAGTTCCTCTAATGCTGGTCGGCATGGACGCTGAGGAAGTCTGGAACTGCAACTCCCAGCATGCCAACAAGCGGACACACTTCCGGTTGATGTGGACCGCCAGCGCCATGGCAACGGGCGGCCTGGTCGAGTGATGCAGGGATCGGTCGCTGCGAAATTTGAGTTCGGCTCATCCGATTATCTGGCTGACCCGTGAGATCCAAGCTCGGGCTTCCTCACTTGCCCCTTCCCGCCGTCTTGTCTACCGGACGCGGACGACCTCCGGAGTCTGCGGTCCCATGGCTCTGCCTCCTCTGCTGATATAGACAGGACGTGTCCCCTGGTAAGGACGGAGCTCTGTTTGCATGGCATTTCACTGGGGGAGCTAGGAAGAAAAGAAACTAAACAAATTACCGTTCCTCTGCATCCTATTGACCATCAAAACACTTTTCCTTAGGTTCAGAATCAGGTTTATTATTATTACTGACACATAACATGAAATTTGTTGTGTTAGGGCAACAGTACGGTGTAAACCATGAAATTACTATAAGTTACAAAGATTAAATAGTGCAAACAGGAAGAGTGTTCATGGACAATTGAGAAATCTGATGGCCGAAAGGAAGACACTGTTCCTGAATGTGTGTTTTGGGCTCCTGTTCCTCCTCCTCGATGGTATTAACTAGAAGAGGGCATGACCCAGATGGTGAAGGATGCCGCCGTGATCAGATGGTGATTAATGATCGATGCCTTTTCTTGAAGAAGTCCTCAAATGTGGGGAGGGTTGTGCCATGATGAAGCTGGGTGAGTTTGCAGCCTCCTGTGGCATTGGAGCTGCCGTACCGATGCTGATACAACCAGTCAGAAGTAATGCAGAAGACAGCTTACCAAAGGCTGTGTGATGCAGAGTGGTTATTCCAGTAGTCATGGACAGTTGACGTTTTCTCTGTGTCAGAGCAGCACTCCAATATACTGGGTTCTGCTGCTTGGATTGAGGGTATGCATGAGTTCTTGTACTTATGTCTTTGGTGAAAGGGTTATGGCAATAATAGGACGATGTTCCACATATTTCCAGCTGAGTGTATTTCTGTTTATTGCCTTTCCTATTTAAAAGCCCATCTAAATGCCTCTATGGTGTACCTGATTCCGCCACCTCCTCTGGTAAAAGATAATTGATCTGAAATGTTTTTCTGCTCAATGACTCAATGAACACATTAAGAAAGTGCTTGATGACAGAGATGAATCAAAACACCCTTTGTGCTGAAAGGGCTAGGAGTCGATCCATGATGATGGTGTCATGTTGAAGGTAGTGGAAATTACATTGAATGTAGAGAGTGGTGGGCTGGAATGTGACAGAACGGGAAATAACATCCTTTCTGTGGGTGGGAGGAGAAGGGTTGAGAGCGGAAATGGAAAAGATGTGGTTAAGAGCCCTGCTAACTGCATTTGCAGGGGGAAATCACAGTTAAGGATAACGGAAAACATCTTCAGAACAGATACAACATATTTCTTGGGAGAACAGAATTGGAGGCGAGCAGAGGTTCCCAGTCTGGGGATCAGTTACTGGCAAGGATCATTGGGGAAAAAAAACTTTGGAACCCCTGCAAATAGTGTGGGAGGAAATGTAGTCATATTAAGCGCTGGAGAGACTTTTGATATTGGTTTATAATGGTGTTCCTATGGAGAATCCAGCCTTTTTCTTTGCATTGGTTGTTGATCTGAAAAGCATGCTCTGCTTTGATTTTCTTTTATTCCCAGCACCCGCAGATTGTTTCTTCATATTGTCCTGAGAGCTTGCTGAATTTGTAACACGATTGATCTCTTTCCCCCTCCCTACCCCCCATGTTTATAAAGCTTGAATCAAACTGTAATTATATTTCAGTACATGTATTTTGACTCCATAACCTTTAAGAAAGACTGTTTCAATTCCCCTTCCTTTCCAGCCCTGATGAGGGGTCTCAACATGAAACATCTTCTGTTTATCCCTCTCTGTGAATGTTGCCTGACTTGTTGAGTTCCTCCAGCACTTTGTGTGTGTGTGTATGTGATTCAAGATTTCCAGCATCTGTGGAATACCTTGTGTCTAGAATCAGTTTTGTTATTATTGACATGTCATGAGATGTGTTGCTTTGTGCCTGCAAAGCAGTGCAAGATGTAAAAATACATTAAAATAAATAAATACATGATGCAAAAGGGGAACAGTGAGGTAGTGCTCATGTGTGATGCACTATCAATTACTCCAAAAGACTGGAAGTAGAGTAAATACTGAAAAGCTTTTATTACTATGTTTGTCCTGGACTGTGGGAGGAGCAGTGACACAATCGCCTTTATTCAGGGGTCTGTGGGAGGAGCCACAGGAGCAGTCAGCGGAGGGGTGTGTCCAGGCAGATCCAGACAGATAACCCAGGTACAACCTATATACATGGTTTACCACCATGTGTTCATTAACAGTTCAGAAGTTTGATGGAGGAGGGGAGGAATCTCTTCCGAGAATGATGAGGGTGTGTCTTTAGGCTCCTGTATCTCTTCCCTGATGGTAGGAATGAGAAAAGGGCATGTCCTGGATGGCAAGTCCACTCTTTCCATATTCCATTTCTTGGCTTCATCTAGCTCTCTCAATAGTGGGTGTGTGTGAGTATAGGACTGCACCTTCTCCACTTACTTGACTTAACTGCCAGTAGAATAGCAGCAATATCAGTGCTCTTAAAAGCGGTTTTCAAAGTCCATAGTAATTTTATTATCAAACTATGTATATGATCTTTCAAGAATCACCAGATCCTGAAGTGGTTCCACAAGACTGGAAAATTGCAAATGTCAACCTACTCTTCACGGAAGGAGAGAGGCAGAAGAAAGGAAACTATCGGCCAGTTAGTCTGACCTCAGTGGTTGGGAAAATCGATTATTAAGTCAATTATTAAGGATGCAGTACCAGGGTATTTGGAGGTACATGATAAAATAGGCTGTAGTCGGCATGGTTTCCTCAGGGGAAAATCTTGTTTGACAAATCTGTTGGAATTCTTTGAAGAAATAACAAGCAACATAGACAAAGGAGAATCAGTAGATTTTGTGTACTGGATTTTCAGAAGGCCTTTGACAAGGTGCCACACATGATGCTGCTTAACAAGTTATGAGCCCGTGCTATTACAGGAAAGGTGCTAGCACAGATAGAGCATTGGTTGGTTGGCAGACTGCAGACTGGGATTAAAGAGAGCCTTTTCTGGCTGGTGCCAGAGCCGAGTGGTGTTCCACAGGGGTCTGTGTTGGGACCGATTCTTTTTATGTTATATGTCAATGTTTTGGATGATGGAGTTGATGCCCTTGTTACAAAGTTTGCAGACGATATGACATAGGTAGAGGAGCAGATAGTTTTGAAGTAGAGAGGCTACAGAAGGACTTAGATTAGGAGAATGGGCAAAGAAATGGCAGATGGAATAGTGTTGGGAAGCGTATAGTCATGCACTTTGGTAGAAGAAATGAAAGGCTTGATTATTTTCTCAACGGAGAGAAAATACAAAAAAAAAACCGAGGTATAAAGGGACTTGGAAGTCCTTTGCAGGATTCTCTAAAGGTTAATTTGCAGGTTGAGTCTGTGGTAAAGAAGACAAATGCAATGTTGGCATTCATTTCGAGAGGACTAGAATATAAAAGCAATGATGTAATGTTGACACTTAATAAAACACTGGTGAGCCCTCACGGAGTATTGTGAGCAGCTTTGGGCCTCTTAGAAAGGACGTTCTGAAACTAGAGAGGTTTCAAAGGAGGTTCATGAACATGATGCCAGAATTGAATGGCTTCTCATATGAAGAGAGTTTGATGGCTCTGGGCCTGTATTCACTGGAATTCAGAAGAATGAGGGGTGACCTCATTGAAACCTGTCAAATAGTGAAAGGCCTTGATAGAGTGGCTGTGTCCTTTTGTAATAGAGATGAGGAATTTCTTCAGCCAAGAGTGGTGAATCTGTGGAATTCTTTACCACAGGCAGCTATAGAGGCCAAGTTTTTATGTATATTTAAGGCAGAGGTTGATAGATTCTAGTTTGGTCAGGGCATGAAAGAATATGGGGAGAAGGCAGGAGATCGGGGCTGAGGGGAATATTGGATCAGCCATGATGAAATGGCGGAGCAGACTCGATGGGCCAAATGGCCTAGTTCTGCTCCTATATCTTCTGCTCTTATATACAAGCCTGACATTTGTTTTCTTGCAGGCGTACTCAATTAATCCAAGAGCAATAACAGAATCAATGAAAGACTGCACCCAATAGGGCGGGCAAACAACCAGTATCCAAAAGACAAGAAATTGAGCAAACACGAAAGGGAAAGTAATAAGAATAAATAATCAATAAATATCTCAAGCTGCTTCGATGGAGTACTGACATTGTAGAAGGTTTAAATAATTACCATTGTATAGATTCATTAATATATTCTTTTTTTCTGGTGCAAAAATCTGTTTTGGAGTGTAAGAGACCTGAGCCAAACACATCCTAAAATCTTAACTACAGTAGGAAAAGAACATAACCATGTTCAATCAAATGATGGCAATTTATAAGAGAGACACAGCAGCTTAGTGGTTAATGTAATGTTTGCTCCTATGTGAATGGCGACAGATCTGCTGCAATTGCTCACTGAAGCAACAGGTCCACAGCAGATGCTATCTCATTGGCTCGTCACACAACTCTGGAACTTCTGGATAGCAAAGATGCATACATAAGGATGCTCTTTATCAATTATAGGCCAGCATTTAACACCATCATCCCCTCAAAACTAATCCATTAACTCAAGACCTGGGCCTCAATGTCCCCTTGTGCAATTGAATCCTGGATTTCCTCAGTTGTAGACCCCAGTTAATTCAGATTGGCAAAAACATCTCTGCAATCTCCATCAGCACAGGAGCACCACAGGGATGTGTACTTACCCCCCCCCGCTCTACTCGTTTTACACCTATGATTGTGTGGCTAAATACAGCTCCAACATCATATACAAGTTTGCTGATGACACCACCGTTGTGGGCTGTATCAAAGGGGCTGATAAATCAGCATGCAGGAGGGAGATTGAAAACTTGGCTGAGTGGTGTTATAACAGCAACCTCACAGTCAACGTCAATAAGACTAAGAAACTGATTGTAGTCTTCAGGAGAGGGGAACTAAAGGTCCATGGGCCTTTAGTTCATCTGAGTAATTATCCGAGGATCAGAGGTGGAGAGTGTCAGTAACTTTAAATTCCTGAGTGTAACTATCTCAGAGGACCTGTCCTGGACCATCATATAAATATTATTGTAAAGAAAGCATGACAGTGCCTCTACTTCAGGTGTTTGTGGAGATTCAGCATGTCATCGAAAGCCTAGGCAAAGGTCTGTAGATGTATGGTGAAAAGTGTGCTGACTGGCTGCATTATGGCCTGGTATGGGAATACTAATGCCTTTGAGCGGAAAATCCTACAAAAGGTAGTGGATTCAGCCCAGTACGTCACGGGTAAAACCCTCCCAACCACTGAGCACATCTGTATGAAACGATGCCGTAGAAAAGCAGCATCCATCATCAATGATCTTCACCGCCCAGGCCATGCTCTCTTCTCACTGTTGCCATCAGGTAGAAGGTGCAGGAGCCTCAGGACTCGCACCACCAGGTTCAAGAACAGTAACTACCCCTCAACCATCAGGCTCTTGAACAAAAAGAGATGGCTACATTCATTTAAGAACTCATATATTGTTATTTCATGTTTGTTAATTTTATGGGTTTTTATTTATAATCTGCATTTGCACAATTTGTTTACTGTTAACAGTTCCTAATGTTTACAGTTTACAGTTACTGTCCTATAGATTTGCTAAGTATGCCCGTAGATAAAGAATCTCAGGGTTATATGTAGTGACATGTATGTATTCTGATAATAAATTTTACTTCGAACTTTAGATTTTACAGTGCTAGTGACCCGGGTTCAATTTCCACTGTCTGTATGAGTCTGTACATTCTCCCTGTGACCGCATGGGTTTCCTCCCACAGTGCAAAGACAGTGAGTTGTGGGTATGTTACCTTAGTGCCAGAAGCCTGGCAATATATCCCTGGATTGTTTCAGTCATTGACCCAAATGACACATTTCACTGCATGTTTTGATATACATGTGACAAATAAAGCTAATCTTTATATTGCAAAAGCAGTTTTCAAAATTAAGCAAATATTTTGGGCTGCCAGCAAGATGGTCGAGAATTTTTGCAGCTGTAAGTCATCACCTTGTAAAGATACACTCAGTAGCCACATTATTAGGTACACTTGTACACTTGCTCATTAATGGAAACATCTAATCAGCCAAACAAGAGAAAATCTGCAGATTCTGGAAATCCAAGCAGCACACACAATGCCGGAGGAACTCAGCAGGCCAGGCAGTATCTATGGAAAAACAGTGCAGTCAAAGTTTCAGGTTTCTCGAAGGGTCTCGGGCCGAAACATTGACTGTAATTTTTCTATAGATGCTGCCTGGCCTGCTGAGTTCCTCCAGCATTTTGTGTGTGTTGCATCTAATCAGCCAATCTTGTCACAACAACTCAATGCATAAAAGCATGCAGACACAGCCAAGAGGTTCAGTTATTGCTCAGACCAAAGATCAGAATTGGGAAGAAATGTGATCTAAGTGCCTTTGAACATGGAATGATTGTTGGTGCTGGATGGGGTGGGCTGAGTATCTCAGACATTGCTGATCTCCTGGGATTTTCACGCACAACAGTTTCTAGAGTTTACAGAAAATGGTGCAAAAACAAAAAAAAATCCAGTGAGTGGCAGTTCTGTGGGCAAAAACACCTTGTTAATGAAAGAGATCAAAGGACAATGGCCAGATTGGTGGCGACAGTAACTCAAATAACCACACATTTTAGCAATGGTGTGCACGAGAGCTTCTCTGAACACACTACTCGTCCTATCTTGAAGTGGATGGGCTACAGCAGCAATAGACCATGAATATACACTCAGTAGCCTCTATTGGGTTACAGGAGGTACTGAATAAAGTGGCCATGGAGTGTACTTGATGTGTTTCAGATTTTCTTTTTGCAGCCTTGAATCCCCACTTTTATTCCTGCTACTCTTCTAACCAATTTTTTTTCAGTGATTGTCATCTCTGTCAATGCAGAACTTTAAAAAGCAGTCTTAAAGGAGAGTGTTCGGTTCATTGAACCCTTAGTGCCTCTCAGGTCAATCCTACCTATATTCCAAAGACGTATGGTTAGGGTTATTGAGTTTTGGGCATACTCTGTTGGCTTTAGAGGCATGATGACACCATCCACTTGAAGGTTGGACGTGCTGTGCGTTCAGGGATGCTCTTCGGCACACCACTGTTGCAACATGGCCTGCCCCCCCCATATAATCCTTGCTGATTTGATTTGATGCAAATGATGTATTTCACAGGATGTTTTGATGTACTGTATATGGGGCAAATAAAGTTAATCTAATCTTTAAAAACCTTTATCTCCCCATCCCCATGCCTATCCTGTAACCCATTCAAAATCAGCTTTATTATCACTGTCTTATGTGATGTGAAATTTGTTGTTTCCCTCACACATGCCCAATAGGTTTCTCTCGAATATCTCACCATTCACCTAACCTAGGGGTTATTTACAGTAGCTAATTAGTATAACAGCCGGATGTGTTTGTGATGTGGGAAGGCTCTGCATTCCCTGCAGGAAACCCATTAGAATCAGGTTTAATATCACTGGTATATGTCATGAAATATGTTGTTTTGCACCAGCAGTACCTTGCAATACATAATAAAAAATCTATAAATTACAATAAGAAATATATGAAAAAAAATACTGAAAAAGGGAGCCAAAAATAGTGAGGTAGTGTACATGGGTTCATTGCCCATTCAGAAATCTGATGACAGAGGGGAAGAAACTGTTCCTAAAATGTTGAGTGTGTGTCATCAGACTCCTGAATCTCCTCCTTGACGGTAGCAATGAGAAGAGGCCATATTTTGGATGACGGGGCGGGTGGGTCCTATTAAGGATGCCACATTTTTTAAGGCAGCATCAGTCATTAAAGAACTCCTATCCACAAGAACATATAAACTGCAACAGATAGTACCTAAGTCAGGATTGAACCCAGTAATTGTAGCTGTGAGACAGTGTCATTGCCTGCTATGCTATTCTGTTACCTAGTGACTGATTTTCCATGGGCAGAGAGGAGCCAGTTTGATGTTTAAAAGATTTGATCTCACCTTGACAGGCAGTAACAATGAACAGATCTAGGTTATATCTACTGTAGGGCAAAAGCCAGCTTGGCCTCTTAATTGATACTTATTGCTTGTTGGAATATATATGTATATGTAGACTCTACAACTTGTTCTCATAATATGACTTTGATTTGCACAATTTGTCTTTTGCACATTGGTTGTTTGTCAGTTGTTCTTTTATAGTTAACAGAATCAGAATTGGGTTTAATGTTACCAGCATATGTTGTGAAATTTATTAACTTTGTGGCAGCAGGGCAAAGCAATACATAATAACAGAGAGAAAAATAAACCTGTGAATTACAGTTAATATATATATTTTAGTTAAATAAGTAATGCAAAAAAAAATTTTTTAAAAGTAGTTCATTGGTTCAATGTCCATTCACAATTTGGATGGCAGTAGGGAAGAAGTTGTTCTTGCATTGTTGAGTGTGTGCTTTCAGGATTCTGTACCTCCTTTCTGATGGTAGCAATGAGAAGAAGAAGGCATGTCTTGGATAGTGGGGGTCCTTAATGATGGACATTAACAGTGTTGCTGAGCAGAGAGATCTTGGGGTCCAAGTTCATAGCTCCTTGAAATTGGCTACACAGGTCGATAGGGTGGTAAAGAAGGCTTATGGAATGCTTGTTTTATTTGTCAAGGCATTGAGTTCAAAAATCAAGAGGTTATGTTGCAACTTTATAGAACTCTGGTTAGGCTACATCTGGAGTTGCATACAGTTCTGGTCGCAGCACTAGAGGAAGGATATTAAAACTTTGGAGAAGGTGCAGAAGAGGCTTACCAGGATGCTTACTGGATTAGAGGCCATGTGCAATCATTGGATAAACTTGGGTTGTTTTCTCTGGAAATTCTATGTCAAGCAGAATGTTTGCAGACTCCAAAGGAAGTAGAGGTGCTGTTGTGCTTTCTTCATAATGGCACTTACGTGCTGGATACAGGACAGATCTTCAGGATTGACAACACTGAAGAATTTAAAGTTGTTGACCTCTTCAACTGTGATCTCCTGGACTGGATCATGGACCTCTGGTTTTCTTCTGAATTCCTAATCATCTCCTTGGTCTTGCTGACATTCAGTGAGAGGTTGTTGTTGTTGTGGCACCACTTAGCCAGATTTTTGATCTTCCTCCTATATGCTGATTCATCACTCCCTTTGATTCAACAATCAACAGTGTTGACAGCTAACTTAAATACAGTATTGGAGCTTTGCTTAGACTCTGAATCATAAATATGAAGTGAGTAGAGCAGGGGGCTAAGCACACAACCTTGTGGTGCACCTGTGCTGATGGAGATTGTTGAGGAGATGTTGTTGCCAATCCGCACTGACAGGTCTGCAAGTGAGGAAATTGAGGATCCATTTACACAAGGAGGCATTGAGGCCAAAATCATGAAGCTGACTGATTAGTTTTGCGGGGATGATAGTATTGAATGCTGAGCTGTCATGACTAAAGAGTATCTCAATGTACATAAGCATCTTCACTGTTCAGATGTTCCAGGTTTGAATGGAGAGCCAATGAGATGACATCTGCTGTCATCCTGTTGTGATGATAAGCAAATTAGAGCAGATCAATTCATTTATTAGACAGGAATTGATATGTTTCATCACAAGTGCTACTGGATGATATTCATCGAGGCAGGTTACCACATGTCTTCTTCGGCGCCAGCATAGTTGAAGGCAGCTTAAAGCAGATGAGTACCTCAGACAGCTGAAGTGAGAAGTGAATACCTAGCCAGTTGATCAGCACAGGTCTTCAGTATTTGGCCAGATACCCTTTCTGGACTGGAAGCTTTCCATAGGTTCACCCTCCTGAAGGATGCTTTTACGTTGGCCTCAGAGACTGAAATCACAGTGCCATTGGGGGCTATTGTCAGAGGGTAGTTAATTATTTATTTAGAGATACAGAGTGGGATAAGTGCACTGCCCAACAATCTTAGCCTGACCATAGGACAATTTACAATGACCAGTTAATCTAACTGGTACGTCTTTGGACTGTGGGAGGAAACCGGAGCACCAGAGAAAACCATGCAGTCATGGGGAGAACGCACAAACTTCTTACAGAGAGTGCCGGAAATGAACTCTGGAACGCCCCACCCAGGCTGCAAGAGCTTCAAGTTAACTGCTACGCTACAGTGGTGACCAAGAGTGTTCGCAAGTAGAGCATAGAACATTACAGCACAGTACAGGCCCTTTGGCCCACAATGTTGTGCCGACCTTTTAACCTACTCTAAGATCAATCTAACCATTCCCTCCATTTTATAGTACATAGAATATTACAGCACAGTAGAGGCCTTTCACCCCACAAGATAGAAGTGCTCTGTTATACAGATGTTGAGTATTAGTGAAGGTTTATTAGGAATAGCTTTTCCTACTGTCTAATCACAGAGTAACTTTGGCTTAAGATCAGGAAAATAACTTTTGATCCTTTGCCAAAGTTGGCTGTGAGAAGATTACAAGTCAAGAGAAAGGCAGTGACTGCCAAGTTATATTCTCCCATAACACTTGTGATTTAATTGGTCATTAAATGAGTGCTGATTGATTCTTTTACATAGAAACAAGTCATTTGATCAATTTGACCTTTGTCAGCGTTTATGCTCCATAATATCTTCTTCCCCCATCTACTTCACCTCACACAATAGGCATCTCCCAGTCTTTCTCAGTTGCTTATTTAGCTTCCTTTGATTCAGTATAATAATAATTACTATTATTTGCAGAGCTCTTTTCATACAAAAATTGTAGTTCAAAGTGCTTTGCAATGGGATAAAGTGCACGCATCAAAATAAAAGACAAATTGGTGTTAGTTAAAGGCAAGTTTAAATAAATAGGTTTTGAGCTGTTGTGTAAAAGTGTCAATGGAGACTGCATCTCTTTGTGTTATTTATGAATATTTCCAGTCAGTGATTGCATATACAGTATTTTAAATGTTTGCTATATCACTAGTGAAGTATACTCAATGGGCTGAGTGGTCTAATTCTACTCCTATAACTTATGAAGCAGTAAAATTGTTGAAGTGTTGTTTAGTTTCTTCGAACATTGGTGTATTTTTTACATGTAATTGCTCTGGAACTTCACTGTAGACAATTAAAAGCAAGTGAATACTTGTTCTTGTGTCAAATAATGCAGGATCCTGAGTCATCCTAGGGTGAAATTTCTAGTGTGGATCCTGACATCTGATTCTGAACGTGCTATCACATTAACAAAGAATGTTTGGCGGTTTGGAACACAGATTGTTCACTTGATCAGTTGCTTCAAGAAACCAAAGTTTATTAGAACATCACAGAACAATCTTGTAATCTCACAAACTGACTCCAAATTGTTCATTTATTTGATTTAGAAATACAACATGGTGCAGCACAATTATACCCATTGACCAATTAACATTCAGTGAATTTATATAATTAATTTAATCTTTTAAATTCATTTATTGTCATTTGAACATACACATGTATGCCGCCAAGTGAAACAACATTCTTCCAGACCAAGGTGCATAACACATTAGATATATATAACTCACACACATAACACATAAAGTAATACTACCACAAATAAATTAACAAATAATGAAGTACATATATGATACAAGTTTAAAAAGTAAACAGTATAATGCTACTGGTGCATCATATGCGATGAGACCTGGGTGGGGGTATGTCAACGGTGATCAACCCGATGTAATGAAACAAGTACCACAGTTGATTCTTTTCCACCTTTATTAGTAGCAAGCTACGAGAGAGACCCTCCCTCTGCACTCTCACGGACTCAGCCATGGAGGTCTCTCTGCCGAAGCACAGAGATACAGAGTTTTTATACCATCTTTGTCACGTATGCAGAAAACAATTCTTTAGCTACCCCCACAGTCACATGCCCAGCAACAGTGATAGTCCGAGACAAAGACCACCTGATCACGTCAAACTGAAGTAAAGTTCAGACACCCAGAACAATGTCCGCGATTAGTTGATTGAGAGCAAGGTATAATTAGATTACCACCTCCTGCAATTGAGACAAGGAAACCAGCGGCGTCGCTTAACAGCTGATTTCTTACATGTCAGCAGGATAAAATTAACTCTACCATCTCATTCCCTCCTTTTATCATTCCATGATAACCTAAAGTTGTGCTGAGAATGGATCAGAGAGTTTGTTCATTAACACCTTACAGTAGGTGTTAGAGCAAGTCAGCAATACACAGCATGCTGTGATAATTACTATCAATATTATTGCTCCGTGTAGCAAATAAGATGTCAGAGATCCTCCTAGTAACCAGTCTAACCACCCATCCCCTCCAGCGGGTCCTTGTCTAAAGCTGTCTAGTTGCTCCTGGATTTCATGGATAACATGAGATACTTTATAGGACTCATCCCTAACATGGGTAACATACTTGTCTCCCACAATCGTATATACTCCTTCCTGTTGTGCTAACTGGTAATCCACCGCATATCGAGTCTGCTGTGCATAGAGTTGTAGTTCCGCCATCTCCTGGTTGATAGCCTCCAATCCTTTCATGGTGCTGTTTCTCAGTGCCATCAGCCCACAAATGAGGTAGTTATGGTTCTTTGCAGTTATGGTTCCTGCCGAACCTCCTAGAGAGAGTACTCAGAGACCCATGGCCCAAAGAGGAGCCCAGAGTAACAGGATCTTTCCAATCTGCACAGAATCCTTACTCACAGATTGGGCTGTCAGTCACTGTCGAATGTGGCCCTTCTGGGGGCAGGGAACAGAAAGGAGACCGATTGTCCCGATCGAGAAGAATGGAGGAAGTTTGGTGGTAGCTGTCGATGAACAAGGTTAAGTATCCTTTCTTGGCTCGATAGCAAGTGTTATTACCAGTTAACATTTTATCATACCATAAATGGTCCTTGGGGTATAGGGAGGAGTATTCAGAAGTCCCAGAGCCAGCTGACACATGAGTCCCATTACAATATCCACATACATACTGAATTCCCTTTGAAAGGGCACACATTGCTCTTGGATACATTTGCAAGAGAATTTTCCCTTAGTTATCTTACATCAGTGGTCCAAACAATGCTTCTCCAAGCGAAGTATTTCTTGAGGTACCTGGGCTGTGACGCACCCCCATCTTTTCCCCATGAAACAGAAGGGGTAGTCCCTTGTGCTCATGCAGCGTGAGCTAGTTACCCACTCTCCCCTGTCTCTTATCCCATGTCACTCGTGGGTCCCCTGGCGCCCAGGGTTCAGTTTACCACTGGCATGATTATCTACAGTCGTATCATTTAGATTCTCAATACATTGTCCCCATGCCCCTCTTTGAAACTTTCCCCGTCTCCCGCCACACTTTTTATTAATTTTTTTGAGTTTCTACAATGCGACAAAACAAAAAAACAGTAAAAAAAAGAGGTTAATACCATGCAAAACAAACATATCAGAAGTACAGTTCATAACAGTTAAGAAAAGCACCCATAGTAGAATCGTATAAAGTTAGTTACCACTTTCCAACCCCAAGCCAACCTTACAATATATAAAAAAGTTAATCAAAACTTTATCACCATGGAGCTGTATTTATAAAAAGAAGGTATAATGCCTACTACCTAATCTGTAATATGTTTACACATTAAAATACCCATAAATCTTAACTGTAGGAAGCTGGAAGGAAGGGATTTAAATGTAAAAGAAAAAAAGGGAGTGATGCACCCTTAATCTAAACGGGAATTATGAAAATATTCAAGAAAAGGTCCCCACACCTTTTGGAACTTTATGTCCAAATTAAGAAGTGAATAATGAGTCTCCCTCTACATTCTGCCCCTGATCTATCCTTCACTATTAGGTCATGCTCCTTCCAGAATAGCCCTGATGGGTTAGCTACAAACAGTGCTTCTACAGACTGTGCCAAAGGATAGCATGCAGTATGGTTACCATGCATTTGCTTATGTGTTTGATAAAATAGGTTATGTTACAAAGCATTAAATTCAACATAGAGCAAAAAGATAAGTCCATAAGTGATTAATCTTGGGCTGGGAGCCACCTCTTGGAGTTGCTGAGGTGATCCTGGCCTTGTACCTTAATGGCTGTGGGTGTTTGCAACAGGACCTGAAGGGGACCTTTCCACCTAGGTCCAAGCTTGGGTTGTTCCCAGTCACAAATTAACACTAGGTTAATTTGGATGGGAGCATCCTTAGGTCTGGCCGGTTGCCTCTTGCTCCCTGGATTCCTTAAAGTTGTTCAGCAACTGAGAATGGAGAAACTTTAAAGAGGATTTTAACTGGTGAAAGTATTTCTGCAATTCCTCCCCCGTGATGTGGAGATCCACCTGAGTTGGGAGAGTTATATTGGCATCCCAGGGTGTTCTTCCTGGTTGGCCATAGACAATCTCCGCCGCGGATACCCCTGTGGCAGAGTGTAGGGTAATTCTCATGTGATATAAGGCCATGGGAAGTACCTTAAACCAATTCAGCCCTGTTTCTGAGGTCAATTTCGTTAGCTTGTTTCTCAGTGTGCGGTTTGCCCTTTCCACAATACCTGCTGCTTTGGGGTGATAGGAACAATGGAACTGCGGTTCAATGTGCAAGGCCTCACACAGCTCCTTGTTAATCTTTACCACAAAGTGTGGGCCATTGTCTGAACCATTCTGCCGAGGTACCTCGAACCTCGGTATGATCTCAGTCAGTAGTAATTTTACCACTGTTGAGGATTTATTATTGGTAGGTGGAAAGGCTCCTATCCATCATCTAAAAGCATCTACTACAAGGCAGTATTTATACCAGTGCACCTGTGGTAATTCAATAAAATCAAGCTGAATACATTCAAATGCCCACCTGGCAAGGGAGTTTTCCCTGTGGGGCATCTTATCCCCTTACCCGCATTAGTCTTCTGGCAGACCAAACAGGATTGTATTTTTCCTTTGGCAGCCTCTTCCAGTCTTGGGTAAAATAATACTCATTCCCTCCTTGCCAAGGTGGGTGTCTGCATGCAGGCAATCAAGTAACATAGGCAGTAATGTATTAGGAATAGATTACCTATTTACCTGTGCAGTGCACTTTATACATTTTGCATTGTATTTTATTAACTTATTTATGGTAATATTTTGGTTTATGTACCATGTGTGATGGATATAGCCTTGTTGTAGCCTTGCTTGACACAGGCTTTATTGAGATTGGTTTTGTTGTGGATCTATTGGTTAGGATCGTGGTTTGCATGCCATCATGAAGCAACGGTAATATATGGATGAATTTGACCAAGTTGTTGAATTTGAGGAAGGTGCTCAATCATTCCTCTCAGCCTTTGGAGTCACAGGCTGTAGTGAGGTTGAGAAAGTCCGTGTATAGTGGAAGGTTCTGCACCCTGCATTTCTCTTGGCGTTGTCGTGCAGTGAAGACCGTGTGTACTCTAGATGGGAAAAAAATCACATTGCAATTCATGGAGCAGCACCTTGACCAGCAAGAGTAGTGCCTGTACTTTCTTAGAAGTTTGTGCAGTTTCTTTATGTCATTTAAAACTTTGATAAACTTCTACAGGTACATAGTGAAGAGAATCCTGACTGGTTGCATCATGGCCTGGTACGGAAATACCAATGCCCCAGAATGGAAAAGTCTAAATTGGTAGTGGATGCAGCCCAGTTCATCATAGGTAAAACTCTCCCAACCATTGAGCACTTCTATATGGAGTGCTGCCAGATGAAAGCAGTACCTATCATCCAGGACAGTCTCTGCTGCCTTTGGGAAGAAGGTCCCACACTCCCAGGTTCAGGAACAGGTATTACCCTTCAGCCTTCAGGATTTTGAACCAGAGGGGATAACTTCACTCACCCCAACACTGAACTGAAATTCCACAACCTATGGATTCAATCTCAAGGAATGCAAACTCATGCTCTCAATATTATTTATTTACTTATTTATTTTTTGTATTTGTAGTTTGTCTTTCATGCATTGGTTGTTTGTGGGTCTTTGTGTGTAGTTTTTCATTGATTCTGTTGTTTTTCTGCAAATGCCTGCAAGAAAGTGAATCTGAGGGTAGTATCTGGTGATGTATGTGTACTTTGATATTGAATTTGCTTTGAACTTTGCTGTTGTCTCTTGGCATTCCTGATGACTTTACGAAGGTTGATCTCAATTTTGTGTATAGTTCAGGATCACCTTGCTTCCAAGGAAAGAAATTCCTTTCCTGAAATGGGATTTCAACCCCATTTTTTCTGGAATGCTTATGAATTGAAAATACCAAATGGGTATCAGCTGATGCTTCTCTGGATATTTTAAGAATTCTAACATTAGTTTCAATTGTATTCCTATTAGCAGATGCTGAGAAGTCAACAAAATGGAGGAAAAGAAACTGAAACGCAGAAGTCCCAAGACCTCCACAAATCAGCAAGCTCCTTCAGCGGGCAGCAAGAAAAACGCAGTGCCCAGTAAAACTCTGGCTTTAAATGCAGGCGGACAGACAACTGCTCCAAGACAGAAGTTGAAAAGGTATAATACCTCTTTTGGTTCTCCTTTTTGTGATGTGGACATCTGAGCCCACATCCCTTGGGCTTTCTAAGTCACTTCTGAGGCAGTTGAGTCAGTCATTGTGATGTGGATTGAGTTCTGCACACAACATGCATGTAAGGACAGCAGGCTGCCCTCTCTGGAGGAGTTCAAAGCAGCACAATAGCCTAGAGCTTAGCATAACTTTTTATAGCACCATCTGTAAGATTGGAGTTCAATTCCCACCGCCGTCTATATGTGTTTTGTACCTCCTTCCCGTGACCCTGTGGGTTTTCTCTGGGAGTTGCCATTTCCTCCCACATTCCAAAAAATGATGTATGAGTTAGGGTTAGTGTGTTGGGGGCATGCACTGGATACATGTTGACACATGCAGACTTCCCCCAGCATATAAATTCATAAGAAAAATTAGACCATATGGCCCATCTAGTCTGCACTTCATTTCAGAAGGATTTATTATCCTCAACCCTATTCTTCTGCCTTTTCTATGTAATTCTTGACACCCTGAATAATCAAGCGCCCATCAACCTCTGTTTTAAATGTACTCAATGACTTTGCTTCCTCAGCCCTCTGTGAGAATAAATTCCATTATTGCACCGCCCTCTGGCTACAGAAATCCCTCTTCATTTCTATTCTCAAAGGACATCCTTCCGTTCTAAATCTTTCCCTCTGGTCCTAGATTCATCCACAATGCGAAACATCCTCTCCCCATCCACTCTGTCTAGGCCATTCAATAAGATCCCCCCCCCCCCCATTCTCATGAACCTCCTCTGAACCCTCTCCAATGCCAACACATCTTTTCTTAGATAAGAAGCCCAAAACTGCTCACAATACTCCACTGCGATCTGACCAATGTCTTATACAGCCTCAGTATTATATTCTAGTCCACTCAAAATGAATGGCAACTTTGCATCTGTCATCTACTTATCTGGTGAATTGACATTTACGCAATCCTGCACGAGGACTGTAAGCAGCTCTGATTTTTGAATTTTCTCCTCATTTAGAAAATAGTCTATTCCTTCGACCTAAGTGCACTACTCTATATTTCATCTATCATTTCTTTGCTTATGCTCCCAATCTGTCTAAGTCCTTCTACAGAATCTCAGCTTCCTCAACACTGCCTGCCCCTCCATCTATCTATGTATTTTCCGTAAACTTGGCCATAAAGCCATCAGTTCCATCATCCAAATCATTGATATGTAATGTGAAAAGAAGCAGTCCTAGTACCATCTGTGTGGAACACCACTAGTTACCTGCAGCCAACCAGAATATTCTGATGACTCTTTGCATCCTACCAGACAATCTTCTATTCATGCTAGTATCTTTCCTGTGATACCATGATCTCTTACCTTGTTAATCAGACTCTTGTGCGCACCTTGTCAAAAGCCTTATGAAAACCCACTTATTCTCCTTTGTCTGTGCTGCCTGTTATTTCCTCAAATAATTCCAACAGATTTGTCAGGCAAGGTTTCCCCTTGAGGAAACAATGCTGACTCTGGCCTACTTTATCATGTGCCTCAAAGTACCCCTTAATGGATTCCAACATCTATTCAATCACTGAAGTTAGGCCAACGGGCTTATAATTTCCTCAACACGTACAAGCAAGCTGGAGCAACTCAGCAGGTCGGGCAGCATCCGTTGAAACGAGCAGTCAACGCTTCGGGCGGAAACCCTTCATCAGGATTTCCTTCCTTCTACTTCCTCCCTTCTTAGAGTGGAGTGACATTTGCAATTTCTAGTCCTCCGAAACCATGCCAGAATCTATTTATTCTTGAAAAATCATTACTAATGCCTCCTTGATCTCTTCAGCTTCCTCTTTTGTAACCCATCTGGCCCAGATGACTTATCTACCTTTACATTTTTCAGCTTTGTAAACTCACTCTCCTGCCCCCTTATCCTCTGTAATTTCTGGCATAGGCTGCTAGAGCTCGAGGCCTGGTGCCGGACAAATAACCTCTTCCTTAATGTCAACAAGACAAAAGAGATGGTTATCACTTCAGGGTTAGAATCAGATTTAATATCACTGGCAAATGTCGTGAAATTTGTTAACTTTAGTACTTGATAAATAGAGAGGAAAATCTGAGTTATATTAAGTGGTTAAAATAAGTAGTGCAAAAATATCAGAAATGATAAGTAGTGAGATATGGTCATGGGTTCAATGTCAAATTGCCGAAGGGAAGAAGCTGTTCCTGAATCACTGAGTGTGTGCCTTCAGGCTTTTGTATCTCCTTCCCAATGGTAACAGTGTGAAGAGGGCATGTCCTGGGTGGTGGGGATCCTTAATGATGGATGCCACTGAGGCACCGCTCCTTGAAGATGTCTTGGATACTGTGGAAGCTGGTATCCATGATAGAGCTGACAAATTTTACAATTTTCTGCAACTTATTTCGAGCTATAACCACTCCCCCCCCCCCCCCATAACAGATGCTGATGCAGCCAGTCAGAATGGTCTCCACAGTGTATTTGTAAAAGTTTTCAAGTGTTTTAATTAACAAGCCAAATCTCCTCAAACTCCTAATGAAATATAGCCGCTGCCTTGCCTTCTTTATAGCTGCATCAAAATGTTGCATCCAGGTTAAGTCGTCAGAGATATTGACATCCAGGAACCTAAAATTGCTTACTCTTCCCACTTCTGATCCTTCTATGTGGATTGGTTTGTGATCTTTCTGTCTATGCTTCTTGAAGTACACAGTCAGTTCTTTGGTCTTGCTGATGTTAAGTGCAAGGCTGTTGCTGTGACACCGATCAACTGACTGATATGTCTAACTGGTATGTCTGACTGGTATGTCTGGTATGCCCTTTTGCCCATCTGAAATTCTGCCAACAATGGTTGTAGCATCAGCAAATTTGTAGATGCTGTTTGAGCTATGCCTAGCCACACAGTTATGAGAAAGAGTTGAGCAGTGGGTTAAGCACACATCCCTGCGCAGTGCCAGTGTTAATTGTCAGTGAGGTGGAGATGTTATTTCAAATCCACACAGAAACCGAGGATCCAGTTGCAGAAGGAGGTTCAGAGACCCAGGTTCTGTAGCTTTTCGATCACAATTGCTGGAATGATGGTGTTAAATGCTGAGCTATAGTTGATAAACAATATCTTGACATAGGTGTTTGCGTTGTCCAGGTGATCCAAGGCTGCATGGAGCCATCGGGATTGTGGCTGCTGTAGACCTAATGTACAATAGGCAAAATGTAGTGGGTCCAGATCCTTCCTGAGATGGGTGTAGATTCTAGCCATGACCAAGCTCTCAAAGCACTATATCACCGTAGATATGAGTGCTTCTGGACGATAGTCGTTGAGGCAGCTCACACTACTTTTCTTGAGCACTGGTATAATTGTTGTCCTTTTGAAGCAGGTGGGAACTTCTGAATGTAGCAGTGAATGATTGAAAATGTCTTTGGATACTCCCACCAGTTGGATGGCACAGGTTTTCAGAGACATACCAGGTACTCCATCGGGCCTTGCTGCCTTGAGAGTATTCACCGTCTTGGGGGAAAAAAAGCCTGCTGTCAGCTTCTGAGACAGAGATCACAGGGTCATCGGATGCTGCAGAGTTCCTCACAGCTGTACTTATATTCTCCTTTTCAAAGTGAGCATAAGAGGCATTGAGCTCATCTGATAGTGAAGCATCGCTGCCATTCATTCATCTGGCTGTTAGTGTGGGATGTATAGTAAGTTTTCGTAGGCACACACTCATCCACACAGGTATTAATGAAGTCAGTATCAACTGTGGCGTACTCATCCAGACTCAAAGATGACTCCCCGAACACAGTCCAGTCCAGTGCTTCAAAGTAGTCCTTAAGTGCTCCTGTGCCTTCCTGTCCCATACCTTCTTGGTCCTTGCTACTGGTGCTGCAGTCTTCGGTCTCTGCCTATACTCGGAGTAGAAGTACAGCCAGGTGATCAGACTTACCTTGGGACAGCACAGTAAGCGCTCTTGAACTTGGTGTAACAGTTATTTCCTCTGGTACTGCAGGTGATTTGTTGTTAATAATTATTTAGTGACTTTATCAAGCTGGCCTGGTTAAAATCGGCCAAAATGATGGGAAAGGAATCAGGGTGTGCTGTTATATGCCTGTTGATTTATATCGTTCAGTTCATCTAGAGTCTGTTTGACATTAGCTACGAGCCCATGACAGGAAAGATTCCAGCATGGATAAAGCAGTGGCTGAATGGCAGGAGGCAAAGATTGGGACTAAAGGGAGCCTTTTCTGGCTGGCTGCCAGTGACTAGTGGTGTTCCTCAGGGGTCTGTATTGGGACTGTTTCTTTTTACGTTATATGTCAATGATTTGGATGATGGAATTGATGGCTTTGTTGCAAAGTTTGCAGAAGATATGAAGATAGGTGAAGGAGCAAATAGTTTTGAGGAAGTAGAGAGACTCTAGAAGGATTTAGATAGATTAAGAGAACAGGCAAAGAAGTGGCAGTTGGAATACAGTGTCGCGAAGTGTATAGTCATACATTTGGGTAGAAAAAATGAAGGGGTGGACTATTTTACAAAAACGAGGTGCAAAGGGACTTGGGAATCTTTCTTCAGGATTCCCTAAAGGTTAGAGTTGTCACAGAAAAGCAGCATCCATTATCAAGGACCCCTACCATTCAAGCCATGTTCTCTTCTCGCTGCTGCCATCAGGAAGAAGGTACAGGAGCCTCAGGACCAACATCACTAGGTTCAAGAACAGTTATTACCCCCTTGACCATCAGGCTCTTGAACCAAAGGGGATAACTTCACTCAAATTCTCTTACCCCATCACTTAACTGTTCCTACACCTATGAACTCACTTTCAAGGACTCTTCATCTCATGTTCTTGATATTTATCATCATCTCCTCTTCTTCCTCCCTCTTTCCCTTCCTCCCTCCCCCTCCCTCACCCCTCCCTCCCCCTTCCTTCCTCCCTCCCCCTTCTTCCCTCCTCCTTCTTCCCTCCTCCCTACTATATCTTTTATTCATAGTTTATGCATAGTTAGTTGGTTTTTTTTGCATGTTGTTTGTTTGTCCTATTGGGAGCAGATTTTTTTTGATTCTGTTGTGTTTCTGATACTTACTGTGAATGCCCACAAGTAAATGGATCTCAGGTCTGTATATGTACTTTGATAATAAATTGACTTTGTACTTTTCTACGTTGTCTGGTATGAAAGTACGAATGCACAGGATCTGAAAATGCTGCAGAGAGTTATAATCTCAGCCAAATCCATCATGGGCACTATCTTCCCCAGCATCAAGGACATCTTCAAAAGTCAATGCCTTAACAAGGCGACATCCATCATTAAGGACACTCACCATCCAGGATATGCCTATGTATCATTACAACCATCAGAGAGGAGATGCAGGGGCCTGAAGACACACACTGAATGCTTTTGGAACGACTTTTTCCCTTCTGCCATCGGATTTCATGAACCTATGAACACTACCTCACGATTTTGCTCTCTTTTGCACTGTACTACTGCCACAAACAACAAATTTCACAACATGTCACTGATAATAAACCCATTCTGATTCTCATTCAGTGAATGTATTTACATTAGCCACATTCTAATTGTATTCAATGTTTCAACTCTAATAGATTTTAAAACATATATTAAAGTGTCAAATGAAGGAGTAAAGTTTTAAAATGTATTTTGTGTTGAGAATCTGTGTGTGCCTGGTGGTAGAGGAGAGAGACAGTTCAGTTTGAGATGTGTATCGCATTTATTGCAGTCAAAATGTGAGCACCAACACTGATTGGATCATTTGAATATGGAAGGGAGGGATTTATTCCGAATGCCGGTGAACTGAATTAATGGCTCCAATCAGCCAGTCTCCTCTCTTATGGTAGGTTAAGGTTCTTTTCTCCCAGTGGTGATGTCATTAAACCTGTTTACTAAAGGTGCTGGTTCAAAAAAAAATGGGCGTTGTGTTTGATTTGTTTGAACTGTTAATCCTTTTGCTTTTGGGCAAACATAAAAGGTCACAATATATTTAATAATTATTAGTTTCATGAAAAAAACACACTCCCATTTTGTTATTGCAATCAGATGAGCAGGTCCTTTTAAGCATTGGTTACATCTGGAAAACTCATTTTACTTAAGTGAATTGTTAATTATTTGTTGGGCTTGTGAACATAGAACTGTACAGCACAGTAAAGGCCCTTCAGTCACAATGTTGTGCCAACCTTTTTTTTTGAACAATCTACAGCACATTACAGGGCCTTTGGCCGATAATGCTGTGCCGACCATGAAACCTACTCTAGAAACTGCCTAGAATTTCCCTACTTCATAGCCCTCTTATTTTTCTAAGCTCCATTTACCTATAGAAGAGTTGCTTAAATGACCCTATTGCATCCACCTCTACCACCATCGCTGGCAATGCATTTCACACATCCACTACTCTCTGTGTGAAAAACTTATCTCTGACATCCTCCCTGTACATACTTACAAGCAACTTAAAACTATGCCCCCTTGTGTTAGCCATTTAACCCCTGGGCAAAACCCTCTGGCTATCCACACGATCAATGCCTCTCAATATCTTGTACACCTCTATCAGGTCATCCTCCATTACTCCAAGGAGAAATGGCCAAGTTCACTCAACCTATTCTCATGAGGCATGCTCTCCAATCCAGGCAACATCCTCGTAAATCTCTTCTGCACTCTGTTTATAGTATCCACATCCTTCCTGTAGTGAAGTGACCAGAACTGAGCACAGTACTCCAAGTTGGATACTATCTTGTATAGCTTTAACATTACCTCACTGCTCTTGAACTCAGTCCCACAGTTGATGAAGGCCAGCACTTAACAACACTTAGCAGCAGCTTTGAGTATCCTGTGGACATGGACCCCAAGATCTCGCTGATCCTCCACACTGCCAAGGGTCTTACCATTAATATTAAATTCTGTCTTCAAATTTTACCTACCGAAGTGAACCACTTAATATTTATTTAGGTTGAATTCAATCTGCTACTTCTTAGCCCAGTTCTGCATCCTATTGATGTCATGCTGTAACCTTTAACAACCCTCCAGACTATGCACAACACCCCTAACCTTTGTGTCATCAGCAGACTTACAAACAAGCTCCTACTTCCTCATCCAGGTCATTTATAAAAATCACAAAGAGGAAGGGTCCCAGAACAGATCCCTGCGGAACACCTCTGGTCACCATTCTCCATGCAGAATATGAACCATCTGCAATCACTCTTTGCCTTCTGTGGGCAAGCCAATTCTGGATCCACAAAGCAAGGTCGCTATGGATCCCATGCCTTCTTACTTTCTGAATGAGCCTTGCATGGGGAACCTTATCAAATGCCTTACTGAAATCCATATACACTACATCCACTGCTCTACCTTCATCAATGTGTTTTGTTGTATCCTCAAAGAATTCAAT
>NC_082717.1:105831207-105966207 GCF_030144855.1 Hypanus sabinus | reverse complement strand
TAACCTCATTATAGTAAACAATGACTCTCCATCTCAAGGAAAGTGGATGTTGGCTTTGCCATGAACGCACAGATACTCCAGAATGGCTAAAGGCAAATATCACAAGATTTTATTGACGGAACGCGTGAGGCAGTTCAATACAGGGACGAGGATGGGCCTCTCCGTCCACCGATTCACTTTCCTCAAAATCTACCTCCACTGAAGAACCCGCTTACAGTTCCCGTGCAGATGGGTGGATTTGGAAGGAAGGGGCCGATATCACACTCTATCCTGCAATCAGTCTCAATAAATGCTTTAATCAATTAACCACGTGTTTCAGCTTAATTCCCCCCGCTCACCTCTCCCCAACTGTCCTTCGGTACTACAAAGAGCTCAGGTCTTGTTCCTTCTCATAAACACTACCTACAGGAAGGAGATCACCGAGATTGAAAGCTTGCAGAGAAACCTACAAGGATGCTGTCGGTATTTGAATATCTGAATTTTAAGGAAATGTTGAATAGGTTAGAAATTTATTCGCTCGAGTACAGGAGAATTGAGTGTAGATGTGACAGGGGTTTACAAAATCATGTGGGATATTGACAGGGTTAATGAAAGTAGGGTATTTGCTCGGCGGTTTGGAGAAACTATGGCTCGAAGGTATTTCAGGAGAACCTGAGGGGGTGCGAGTGTGAACCGATTTCAACATTCAAGAGAAATCTGGATAAGTACATGTATGAAGGGGTATGTTTCAGGTGCGGGCCCATAGGATAAGGTTGGATTGGCCTCTGTTGTCGCGGTCTGTGCGCTATGGCTTCTTTCTGAACTCTCATCCGAATATGCCCCATCTTTTGCGATGTTATCCGTATAAATTTCTCGCTTTTGCTCTTAAACCTATGTAGTATGCTTTCGCACCTCTCCTATCAAGAGGAGAAATAATTTTTACTAGGAATCATCTTACAACACGTTTTAAGTAAAGCACTTAGTGTTACAAGGTAATCTCGTGCACCACGGTTTTAACACGGTTATTTGAATATATTACAAAAAATGTTTAAATAAGTAGTCTACATATTATAATCGTCCTAAGCAACTTCCTTGCGGCTTTAAAGGCACTCATCCTATTTAATTTTAATTTCACAAACAAGAGAAATCCGAGCAACACACACAAAATACAGGAGAAACTCACCAGGCCAGGCAGCATCTATGGAAAGAAATTACAGTCGACGTTTCGGCCCGACTGTCCTTTTTTCCCTAAATGCTTCCTGGCCTGCTAATTGTTTACTTGAACGTCACACAGTGGAAAATTAGACTGTGTTCCCAGTAAAAGCCAGACATCCATGATCCCTACTGTTACGTACCCGTGACACGTGACAGTGGTGTACTTGTCACGTGACAGGTGTTGAACCTACACTGGACTTGAGGTAATGGTCTTGTGATGGTGGAGTGACGTCACTTTCCTGCCAGTAGAGATCATGTGACAGGTTTTTTTTTTACAGGGTGTAAAAGGAGGACCCCTCCCTGTGAGGAGGGGCAGCTCGTGGCTGGATTTGCCATGTTGACTTCGTGCCACTGCGTGATTTAACGTTATGACGCAGTTTAGTTGAAAGATGAAGTTTTATCTAATGCCTAAAGTTTAAAAGGTCATTGCCAGCAGTTTCTTTATAATACTGCTAGTTGAGAGTCTGTGGAGAGTGAAGATCGGAGTTCGGGAGTTAAAAGATCGAGGAGAATCGATTTTGACGGTGAAACTGGTTCGACCTTGTTTGATCCTCATTCGGAAGGAATTCGTTGACTGTTCTCGTGTTAAATCCTGTGAAATAGCAGAAAGGATTGGAAACAGTTCTGTAAAGGAAAGGTCAGTGCCTTTAAGCTGTTCCATTTGTCCATCTGCGTAAATTTTTCGTGGGAAAAGTTCGATTTGGGAACCGAAGCAACACGACGTGAAAGAGAATTTAAATCGTCTTAAAAAGTCTCTCCCTTAAATGGACTGTGAGCATTTTGAACTTTTGCAATACTACTTTGAAGAACTGTTTTTGCAACATCGCTTTAAGAACTGTTCAAGCTTCATTGCTTTAAGAACTGTTTAAGCTGCCGCACAGCAGCTGATTTCCGGTTATTTGAGTGGTTTGTTTACTTTTGGGGGGTTTGTTTTCAGTGGTTAATAAACGTGTTATTTGTTATAAAAACCCCTGCCTCACTCATATATTTATTGTTGCTTGAATCCGGAACACTACAAGTAACAGCATAATTAGATACTACGAAAGAATCGATAAAGAAGCGATCTCTCATTGGGTCTTACTGAGTACTTTGTCTCCAACTTTTCTTCACTATGATCAGAGATCACGGAACATTGAACACAGAGCAGTACAGCACAATATAGGCCATTGGGCCCACGATGCTCTGCTAACTTTTAAACTTACTCTAATATCAATCAACCAGTTCCATTCCACATAGACATCTATTTTCCTTCATCCATGGTATTTTAAAAGAGACTCTTAAACGTTTGGGATGTATCCTAAATTGTTATATCTTTTTCAGGCCTTACCTATTTTTATTCCTAAGACCTACTTTGATTCTTTAGATTCAATTTTAACATCTTATATTTGGAATAATAAGCAAGCTCATTTAAGTAAAGTTTACCTACAAAGAAATAAAGAGGTGGGCGGATTAGCCCTACCCAATTTTAGGTTTTACTATTGGGTTGCCAATATAAGGAATATTACCATCCAACTAATGAAGGCCACGCAACATACATCTTTTTTAAATACCCAATCAACTTTCGCCGCAACTATCAGGAAAGTTTCGATGTCTTGTCGAAGATCCCAATCTTCCTGCACATTGTTAAGAATCCTGCCATTAACCGTCCCTTCTGCCTTCAAGTTCAACCTTTCAAAGTGAACCACTCCATTTTTTTCCAGATTGAAATTTATTTGCCACTTCTCAGGCTAACTCCGCATCCTATCAATGTTCCGTCAGGTTACGGCAGCCCTCTATATTATCCACATCACCGACATTCGTGTCATATGCAAAAAAAAAACAACACTAACCCACCCTTCCACTGCCAAATCCAAATCAATTATTGCACTCACAGAGTGCAGAAGTTGCAGAACATATCCCTACGGAAAACCTCAGATCACAGACAGAATACAACCACATTCCGTCTCCTGTGAGAGAGTAAATCCACGTAGTCATGTTTCCAAATGCCTCACTAAAATCTCTATACACTACTTCCTTCATCCATTTTTATTGTTGATTCCCCAAAGATTCCTCTGCGGCTCGTGATCACGAATAATGTCACGTTGACTATCCCTGTCCAGACTATGTTTCTCCAAATGTTTCCAACTCCTGCCTCTAGGAATCCTCTCCACTATTTTGCTCACACCTGATGTAGGACATACAGATCTGTAATTCCAAGAATAATCCTGATTACCCTTCTTGAACAAAAAAAAACATTTGGCATCCTCAGATTTCCTATTACTAATCCTGTGTCCAATTAGAACGCTAAGAATTTCGCCAAAGGTGCAACAATCCCTTCCCTCACTTCCCCTGGTAATTCGTTCTCAGGGACTTAACTATTCTAATGTTTTTTCCCAGCACACCCTCGTTCTTAATATAGACATGTACCAACTATTCTGCTTGTTCTACAGTAAAATGACAATCGTTATTGTCCCTCTCACAGGAGAATAGGGAAGTAAAATATTCATTAAGGGAGAGAGAAGGGGGGAGGAAGAGAGAGTTGGAGAAGAGAAAGGGGGAGAGAGAGGGGTGAGGGGAAGAAAGAGAGATGGGGAAGAGAGAGTGAGAGAGCGAGGGGAAGAGGGGGGAAGAGAGAGAGGGGGACAGAGCGGGGAGAGAGAGTGGGCAGACAGAGAGAGACAAAAACAGAGACAGACAGAGATTTCCCTCCTAATAATTCTTTTAGTTACTTTCTGTAGGGTTTTAAAAGCCTGTATATAACTGCCATCAGAGTCCTTTTATCCTTGCAGTTTCTTAACTCAACCCACAAAGATTTAGCATTTTCCGATCCTACGTCACATCTTTCTACAGATTTGATGCCATTCTTTACCAGCAGGACCACACCACCCCTCTGTCTACCTTCCTATCCCTCTGATACAATGTGTAACCTTGGACATTCAGCTTCCAACTACAATCATCCTGCAGCCATGATTCAGTGACAGCCACAACATCATACCCAACAATCTGTAAAAGTACAAGATCATCCACTTTATTTCTTATACCCCATGCATTTAGATTCAACACCTTGAAGAACACACAACAGCCATTTACTACACTAGGTACAGTAAGAGAGAAATGAAAAGGAACCTTAACAGAAGCTTACTCAGAGCCAAAGCCTCCTTTGAGCCAAAGCCTGACACTCTTACACTAACTACTGGCCTACTCCCAACAATAGCCGCCCCGCTTTTTTCTTCTGTACTTCTAAACAAACGTTGCTGACCTCAGAGAAGTCTCGTTACAGTGGCCTGCTCCTATCACTGATTGGACCATCAGATAGTCAACATTCTTGACTATCCTTAAACAGTCCATATCTATCCAAATAACTACAGTGTATATTCGATCACTTAGAATACCTTCCAATAACTTGCCCACCACTGACGTCAGGATCACTGGCCTATAATTTCCTGGCTTATTCCTAGAGCCTTTCTTAAACAATAGATCAACATTACCTTTCTTCCAATCCTCCATCACTCACCCATACCTAAGGATGTTTTAAATATGTCTGCTATGGCCCATGCAATTTCTGCACTAACCTCCCACCGGGTCCAAGGCAATATATGGTCAATCCCTGAGGATTTATTCACCCTAAATTACTTCAAGACAGCAAACACTTCATCCTCTGTAATCAGTATATGGTCCGTGACCTCAGTACTGATTTCTCCCACTTCTATAGACTCTGTCACAATCTCCCAAGGAAATGCAAATACAAAAAAACACAATGTCTTCCCCATATCTTTTTCTCAGAACTTCATTTGTGAAGTCCTCCACTTTCCAAGTACATTTTTGCCAGAAAACAATCTGTTCCAAGCCACACTTGCAGATCCTCTCTGATACCATCAAAATTGTTGTTTCTCCATTTTAGAACATGAAGACTGAACGTGTCCTTCTCCTTAATTACAGAGCTTTGAAAAAGTATTCAGACCCCACAACTATTTTCATGTTCTACTGCCTCATTTTCTAATTTTAAAATATATTGTAGTAGGATTGTATTGTGCTAATCTATCAAATCAACATAAAAATTCCAAAACATGTCAACAATTTACTAAAAATTAAAAAACAAAATTGTGATGCTGAAAAACTATTCACCCTCTTTGTAATTACAAAGCTAACCTTCCTCAGGTGCAATTATATCAACTCACCCAATCTCTTAATGTAGAAAATTGGATGATTACCTGTTTTCAATGAATACATAAGAATAGAAACATAGAAAACCTACAGCACAATACAGGCCCTTCAGCCCACAAAGTTGTGCCAAACATTTCCTTACCTTAGAACTACCTAGGCTTACCCATAGCCCTCTATTTTTCTAAGCTCCATGTAGCCACCCAGGAGTCTCTTAAAAGACCCTATCATTTCTGCCTCCACCACCGCCGCTGGCAGCACATTCCATGCACTCACCACTGTCTGCGTTAAAAACTTACCCCAACATCTCCTCTGTACCTACTTCCAAGCACCTTAAAAATATGCCCTCTCATGCTAGCCATTTCAGCCCTGGTAAAAAGCCTCTGACTATCCACACAATCAATGCCTCTCATTATCTCGTACACCTCTATCAGGTCACCTTTCATCTTCCGTCACTCCAAGGAGAAAAGGCTGAGTTCACTCAACATATTCTCATAAGACATGCTCCCCAATCCAGCAACATCCTTGTAAATCTCCTCTGCACCCTTTCTAGGGTTTCCACATCTTTCCTGTAGTGAAGTGACCAGAATTGAGCACAGTACTCCAAGTGGGGTCTGACCAGGGTCCTATATAGCTGCAACATTACCTCTCGGCTCTTAAACTCAATCCCACAATTGATGAAGACCAATGTACCGTCTGCCTTCTTAACCATTGAGTCAACCTGCATAGCAGCTTTGAGTGTCCTGTGGACTTGGACTCCAAGATCCCTCTGATCCTCCATGCTGCCAGGAGTCTTACCATTAATACTACATTCTGCTATCATATTTGACCCACCAAAATGAACCACCTCACACTTACCTCAGTTGAACTCCATCTGCCACTTCTCAGCCCAGTTTTGCATCCTATCAATGTCCCGCTGTAACCTCTGACAGCCCTCCATACTATCCACAACACCCCCAACCTTTGTGTAATCCGCTAATTTACTAACCCATTCCCCCACTTCCTCATCCAGGTCATTTATAAAAGTCACGAATAGTAAGGGTCACAGAACTGGTCACCAGCTTCTATGCAGAATATGACCCCTGTACAACCACTCTTTGCCTTCTGTGGGCAAGCCAGTTCTGGATCCACAAAGCAATGCCCCCTTGGATCCCATGCCTCCTTACTTTCTCAATAAGCCTTACATGGGGTATCTTAACAAATGCCTTGCTAAAATCCATATACATTACATATACAGCTCTACCTTCATCTAAGTGCTTAATCACATCCTCAAAAAATTCAATCAAGCTTGTAAGTCACAACTTGCCTTTGAAAAGCCATGCTGATTATTCCTAATCATATTATTCCTCTCCAAATGTTCATAATTCCTTCCTCTCAGGATCTTCTCCATCAACTTAACAATCACTGAAGTAAGACTCACTGGTCTAGAATTTCCTGGTCTATCCCTACTCTCCTTCTTGATTAAGGGAACAACATCTGCAACCTCCAATCCTTTGGAACCTCTCCCACCTTCACTGATGATGCAAAGATCATCGTCAGAGGCTCAGCAATCTCCTCCCACACTTTCCACAGTAGCCTGGGGTACATTCCTTCCGGTCCTGGTGACATATCCAACTTGATGCTTTCCAAAAGCTCCAGCACATCCTCTTCCTTAATATCTACTTGCTCAAGCTTTTCAATCCGCTGCAAGTCATCCCTACAATCGCCTTTTCCATTGTGAATACTAAAGCAAAGTATTCATTAAGTACCTTTGTCATCTCCTCCAGTTCCATACACACATTTTCACTGTCACACTTGATTAGTCCTATTCTCCCATGTCTTATCCTCTTGCACTTCACATACTTGTAGAATGCCTTGGGATTTTCCTGAATCCTGCTCACCAAGGCTTTCTCATGGCCCCTTCTGGCTCTCCTAATTTCATTCTTAAGAGCTCCTTTCTGCTAGCCTCATAATCTTCTAGATCTCTGTCATTACCTAGTTTTTTAAACCTTTCATAAGCTCTTTTTTTCTTCTTGACTAGATTTACAACAGCCTTTGTACAGCACTATTCCTGTACCCTACTTTCTTCTCCCTGTCTCATTGGAATGTATCTTCACAGAACCTCACATAAATATCCCCCTGAACATTTGCCACATTTCTTCCATTTGTTTCCCTGAGAACATCTGTTTCCAATTTATGCTTCCAAGTTCCTCCCTGATAGCCTCATTTTCCCCCTTACTCCAATTAAATGCTTCCTTAACTTATTTTGCTCCTATCCCTTTCCAATTCTAGGTAAAGGAGATAGAATTGTGATCACTATCTCCAAAATGCTCTCCCACTGAGAGACCTGACACCTAACCAGGTTCATTTCCCAATACCAGATCAGGTACAGCCTCTCCTCTTGTTAGCTTATCTACATATTGTGTCAAGAAACCTTCCTGAACACATCTAACAAACTCCACCCCTTCTAATCCCCTCACTCTAGGGAAATGCCAATATTTAGGAAATTAAAATCTCCCACCAGAACAACCCTGTTATTATTACTCATTTGCTGAATCCATCTCCTCATCTGCTTTTCCATGTCCCATTTAAGATTGGGTGGTCTATAAAAAACACCCAGTAGAGTTATTGACCCCTTCCTATTCCTAACGTCCACTCACAGAGCCTTCGTAGAGAACCCCTCCATGTATTCCTCCTTTTCTGCAGTCGTGACACTATCTCTGATCAACAGTGCCTGCCCTATATCACTATTAAATGTAGACTCTAAGATTCTTACAAAAATTTTAGCTATTAGGTTAGAAAAGATACTATCACAGATTATTTCAGAAGATTAAACTGGTTTTATTAAAACCCGGTACTCCTTTTTCAATGTTAGAAAATTGATTAATATAATTTATACCTCTTCATCTAGAACCCCAGAATGTGTTATTTCATTAGATGCTGAAAAAGCTTTTGATAGAGTTGAATGGACTTACTTATTTAATGCGTTAAAAAATTTTAATTTTAGTTCTAATTTTATATCATGGATTAAACTAATATATTATAAACCTGTTGCTTCTGTTCTCACAAATAATCATAGATCCTCTTTTTTCCCAATTATCTCGTGGTACAAGACAAGGTTGTCCTTTAAGTCCTTTATTATTTAACATTGCATTAGAACCTTTACCCATTGCTATTCGTGAATCACCTAATATTTTTGGTATTACCCATAATGAGAAGTTATATAAGTTATCACCATATGCAGATGACTTGCTGTTATATATTTCTGATCCTGATAGGTCCATTCCTGCTATTCTATCCATGTTGGTTCAATTTGGTAGTTTTTCTGGTTATAAATTAAATTTGGATAAGAGTGAATTGTTCCCTTTAAATGCGCAAACTTTATTGAATGATAGGGTACCATTTAAAGTTGTTACTGATAACTTTACTTATCTAGGTATAAAAATTACCAAGAAACATAAAGATTTATTCAGACTGAATTTTTTACCTTTGCTTCATCAAATACAATAACTTACTACTAGATGGTCTCCCTTATCCTTATCATTGGTTGGTCAGATTAATGCTATTAAAATGATGGTTTTACCGAAATTTTTATATTTATTTCAAGCATTACCGATTTTTATTCCTAAATCTTTTTTTTGACAACATAGATTCAAAAATTTCCTCATTTGTGTGGCAAAATAAAAACCCCAGGTTAAGTAAAAAACAGTTACAGAAACCTAAAAAAGATGGTGGTTTAGCTTTACCTAACTTTAGATTTTACTATTGGGCGAATAATATTCGAAACTTAATATACTGGAAACAAGATTTGGATTCACCATTATGCCCACAGTGGGTAAATCTGGAATGTAGTGATGTACAAGGATATTCTTTATTCTCCGTTCTTGGTTCTTCTCTTCCCATTGATTTAGTCAAATTCAATAAACAGATATCTAACCCTACTGTCAAACACACATTACGAATCTGGTTTCAATTTTGTAAGTTTTTTACCTTGAGAAATTTTGTTCTTGATAGCCCTATCCTATTTAACTTTTTTTTAAACCTTCTTTAATAGATCAAGCCTTTAGTGTATGGAAAAGGAAAGGTATAATATGTTTTCATGATCTTTTTTTTTTGAAGGCAGTTTGATGTCTTTTGACCAACTTTCTAACAAATTTAAGTTACCTAAATCTTATTTTTTTTAGATATTTACAAATCAGAAATTTCTTATATAAAGTTTTACCATCCTTTCCCAATTCAACCCTGATAGATTTTTTAGATATGATTTTTACCTTGAATCCTTGTCAGAAGGGATTTGTGGCTCTTATTTATAATATGATTATGAAGATACAGCCAGAAATGTCAGGTAGAATTAAACAAGACTGGGAAAAAGAGCTTCAATATGCTATATCAACAGAAAAATGGGAAAAAAAATTCTACAAATGGTTAATTCTTCTTCTATATGTGCTAAACATGCTTTAATACAATTTAAGGTGGTACATAGAGCCCACATGTCTAAAGATAAGCTTGCTCGATTCTACTCCCATATTAACCCTCAATGTGACAGATGTCACTCAGAAGTTGCTTCATTGACCCACATGTTTTGGTCATGTCCCACCTTATATAACTATTGGAAGGACATATTTGCCATCATTTCCTCAGTTTGGAATATTGATTTACAACCCCATTTTATTACTGCAATTTTTGGTATACCAAATGAGGATGGTAGTTGACTTTCCCCTTCAATTAGACGAATGATTGCTTTTACAACCCTAATGGCTAGAAGGTCTATATTACAAAATTGGAAAGAAGTAAACCCCCCTACCACGTTTCAGTGGTTCTCTCAAACTATCTCTTGTCTGAGCTTAGAAAAAATTAGAAGTACTATTTTTGATCCATCAATTAAATTTGAAGAAACTTGGGGACCGTTTATTCGACATTTTCATACGAGTTAATTTGACCTCTTCCGGGTCTTTTCTCTTTTTATCCTTGTTCTGGTATGGAGTTCCAGAGTTCTTGACACTATCATGTACATATAAACTTTTATTATTGCCCATGTTAGTTTAGGTTTATTTTTTTTTCAATATATATTTTTTCTTGTATTTTTTATACTTTTTTTCTTTTCTCTCTTTTAATGATTATCCTTTTTCATGTATAATCGATATAGGTTTGACTGATTATTATATGATGCTTTTTTTACTGATATTTTAATAAGATATCCTTATCTCATTACTAATTCAATTTCAAGCCTAATGTATTTACAATCTATTTAATATTATGTTATGTTATTTTTTTATATATGAAAATCAATAAAAAGATTGAAAAAGAAAGAAAGAAAGAACAGTGCCATGCCCCCACCTCTTTTGCCTCCCTCTCTGTCCTTTCTGAAACATTTGAAGCCTGGCACTTTAAGTAGCCATTCCTGCCCCTGCACCAGCCAAGTCTCTGTAATGGCCACAACATCATAGCTCCATCTCTTTGTAAGGTCCAACAGTGTGGTAGATTTTCAACAGAGCCAACCGAAATAAAGATGAAAGAGATATTTATTTATCTATCCATTTGTGTATGTGTGTTTGTTTGTTTATCCATTTACTTACTTACTTACTTATTGAGATAAAGCATGGAGTAGACCCTTCCATCAGTTTGAACCAAGTCCCCCAATTTAATCCTAGCCTAATCACAAAGAACAATTAACCAGCCTTTGTTGTTCGGCACGCCAAGGGCTCGGCCTAAGAGGGGCCTATATTGTGCTGTATGTTTTCGATGTTTCTATGTGTACATTACTCTGACTTTAAATTGGACCTTTGAACCTACCAACCAGTGAGGAGACCAGAGCACCTGGAGGAAACCCACACAGTCATGGGAAGAATGTACAAACTCCTTTAGGCAGTGGTGGGAATTGAACCCATGTCCACCTGTACAGTAAAGCATTGTGCTAACCACTATCCTACCTTACCAAATGATGAGAGAATTATATATCTGGGTAGGTTATAAGTCATGTCAAAGGTACTGAGCCCTGCTGAAGGGTCTTGGCTCAAAACGTCGACTGTACTCTTTTCCATTGATGCTGCCTGGCCTGCTGAGTTCCTTCAGCTGTCACCAGGTTCGGACATGGCCCAAGTGCCAAGTGAGAGACACTATATCGGGTTGATATTTCACAGACTTTAATGCGAACAGTGTTACAGGGAAAAGAAAACAATAAGCACTAGGACAAACATGGCGGCTAACTAAAAGACTCAAATGGGAAGCGCGGCCTACACTGTGGCTGAAGAGAACGACAAAGAATAAAATGAATACTGCTGGACTTCAGAGTCAGTTGACGTGACAGTCCAATTTCTCAGGCAAGGCGGAATGCAGAAAGCGAAGCATAGTTATGTTCAAGTCTCGACAAATACTACGATGGAATGAATTAAGTTAAGTACGATCATAATTAAATAATAATTAGCTGAGACATGCATATTCACAAGTGCAATTACCGTATCTACTGCTCTGCTGAATCCGTTGTTGTGACACCAGCATTTTGTATGTGTTGCTTGAACATACTTCAGAGATCAGTCCATCATAAAAAAGGTGGAAAAAATATGAAAGCACAGACACACTGCCTAGGTCATTCTGCCCTCTAAGCATAGTCACTGGAGAAGACTGGCTCTTGTAGGAGAGGCTCCGGTGATGCAAATTCACTCTGAGGCAACAAGATGCAACACTCTGAGTTGCTGAAGTCAGTGGCTGCAACTGGAGGTGACGTTCATGGCTCCACAATCTCTGGGGGCCATTCATGGAAGAGAGGTTCATGGAAGAGCGGTAAGGAAGAAAGTGCTGGCTTTAAGAAAAGCATATCCTTTGCAAAGCATCACTTAGAAGATAATGTAAAGATGTGGAAGAAGGTCTTGTGGTCAGAGGTAGAACTTTTTGACCTCAGCACTAAGTGGTGTGTGGTGATCTCGAGAGACCATGGATCTGCTCCTGGAGTTTCCAGGGCACAGACCTGGGCAGGGTTGTATGGGAGACTGGCAGTTGCCCAAGCTGCAGGCCTTCCCCTCTCCACGCCATGTTGTCTAAGGAAAGGGCACTCGGACCCATGCAGCTTGGCACCAGTAACATCACAATGTGTTGTTAAGTGCCTTGCTCAAGGACACAAACAAGCTGCCTCAGCCGAGGCTCAAATCAGGTTACTAGTCTGATGCCTTTTCCACTAGGCCATGTGCCAACACACTAAGTGGTATGTGTGGTATGAATCAAATACTGTGCATCCGCTGTGCAACACCATCCCAGAAAGGGTAGAAAGAGGGGCACTAGAGGGAGGTGAGGAGAAGAAATAAGAGACAGGAGTGGAGAACAGAAAAGGGGAAGAAAGCGCTATTCATGCCATCAGTTTGGAGGCTAGCTAGACAGAATATAAGCTGCTGCTCCTCCACACTGAGGGTGGTCTCAGCTTGGCACAATAAGAGACCACAGACTGACATGGGACAAGAGCGGGAATTGGAATTGAAGTGTTTGGTCACAGCCAAGTTCCGCTTCTGGTGGATGGAGCGGAGATGCTCAATGAAGCGGTCCCCAATTTACAAATGTAGAGCAGACCGAATCAAGAGGCAGGAAGAGTGCCTCACCTGGGGCTCTGAATGGAGATGAGGGAGGTGAATGGGCAGCGTAGCACTTTGGCCAATTGCAGAAACAAGTGCTGGGAGGGTGATTATTGGGGAGGGTTGAACGAGGGAGCGATTCCTGTGGAATGCGGAGGGGGGAGGTAAAGATATGTTTGGTGGTAGGATCCCTTGCAACTGTTGCTCCATCATGTGCAGAACTAATAGATTTCTGCAAAAAGCTGACTGGCTGCAATAACTGTCAGAGGAGATTGAACTAGTTACTTGGCAAAGGGGGATGAATATTTTTGAACTGCAACATTTCTGTTTGGAAACTTCATTTTCTCATGCTTTACAATTTTCCCTCTTTGTGGCTGGGTGTTCTACTGTGGGGGAAAAAAGCACACGATTCACAAATGAAACTTCTCAGCAAAATTAATCAAAATCCCTGGTCTTTTACTAGGCACTGCATCTTGAAACTAATGGCATTATGATGCAGTTTACCCTTACACAAACTTTTGCCTCCTGTTCAGTCTCATTCCCTATTAGGAGATCTAATATCACACTCTCTCCAGTTAGGACATCTATGTACTGATTAAGGAAACTTTTCTGAACATATTTGACAAGCCCTTTTACGGTATGGGAGCCCCAGTCAATATGAGAAAAATTAAAATCACCTACTAACAAAACATTATGATTTTTGCAACAGCCTGCGATCTCTCTTCAAACCTGCTCCTCTAAATCTCACAGACTGCTGGGTGGTCTATAATATAATCCCATTAACATGATCATCCCTTCCTTATTCTTCAGTTCCACCCATATAGTCCAGTCTGTCTTGTGTGAGCACTGCTGTGATAATCTCCTTCCTGCTCTATCATGTCTAAAGCAACAGAAACCCAGAACATTGAGCTGCCAGTCTTGTCCCTCCAACAAGTCTCATCAATGGTTACAGTATCATAATTCCATGTGCTGACCCATGCCCCGAGCTCACCCTACAATACTCCTTGCATTGAAAAGTCTGCAGCTCAGAACATTAGTCCCACCATGCTCAATCTTTTGACTCTTAACTTTTTATGGTTGCTCTGGTCACTACTTTGCGAGGTAAGAAGCACCTCAACTTCAAAAGACCAATCCATTATTTTGTAGCTATATCCCCAAGTTTATAGCTCACTCCTTAGTGAAAATATCTCGGACTCTACCCTGTCCACTGCCTCCCCTCCCTTAGGTCTTATAGATTTAGTTAAAGTTACTCCTCTAAACTCCAGTGGATACAGACCCAGATTGCCAAGCCTTTCCTGATAGGTCAGACATCTCGCTCCAGAAATTATCTTGATGATCCTCCTTTGGACAGGCTCCCATGTGACTATAGCCTTCTTTCTAATATAAGGGGACCAACATTGTGCACATTATTCTCACCAATGCCTTGTATCTCTACTCTTAAATTCCAAACCCTTCCAGGTAAAGAGCAGAGTGCCTCTTAGCTACTTGTTGGATAGCCTGCAAACATTGTGTGATGTACAAGAACACTCAGTTTCCTCTGAACTTCACCCATTTTTTTGTGAGAAGGGCTGAACTGGCAGTTCAAAGTTGTAGGATATGACAACAGAGGTACAGGTATGCAACGAGGAGGTGATGCCTTTTTGATAAGGGAGACAGAAAAGTAATTCTAGGAGACAACATCCTTGGATCATCCAATGGGGCCATATGGGTAGAACTTAGGAGTAAGAAGGGGAGGGTCACTCTGGTGGGGCTGTATTATAGATTCCCAAATAGCGGGAACTTGCGGAGAAGGTGTGAAACTATGAAACTGCTCATAGCTGTACGGATAACAAGATTGTATTAGTGGGTAACTTTAATTTTCCTGGAATTGATCAGGCTGCATGGTGTTAAGGGCCTGGAGAGGGTAGAATTTGTGCAGAGTGTCCAGGAAAGCTTCCCGAGTCTATATAGAGAGGAACCTGCATGGGGTGGTGTAATATTGGACCTCTTCCTGGGGAATGAGGTGGGGCCAGTAACAGAGGTGGCAGTCAGGGAGCACTTCAGCTCCAGCAACCAGAGTTCTACTGGTTTTAAAATAGTGACAGAAAAGGATAGCACAGGTCCACAGGTTTGGGTACTAAACTGGAGCAAGGTTAATTTTAGTGCAACAGGGCAGGATCTTGCAGAGGTCACTAGGGACAGCCTGTTTGAAAGGTGAAGGAACAAATAGCAGGTTAGAAGCTTTTAAGAGTTATCAAAATTTTAAGGCACCATGGTCCTGTTAAGGTGAAGGGTAAATCTAACAAGTTTAGGGAACCCCTGGCTAATAAGAGATATAGAGGCTCAGAGATATTGGGTTTAAAAGGTCAGGATGAGTAATTCCCCAGATGACAAAAAAAAAATTCAGAATGTACTTAAGGGAAATCAGGAGGACAAAAAGAGGGTATGAGATTGATCTGGTGAGATTAAGGAAAATCCCAAGAGATTATATAAATATATTAAGAGTTGCTGTGGGGAGATAGATCCCTTTCAAAATCAGAAGGGTCATCTATGGTTCGAACGTTTGGAGGTGGGTGGATTTTTAAATGAGTATTTCTCCCCGCTATTTACTGAGGAGTAAACCACAATTCATCAAGATATACAGGTGGAGATGCTTAGGAGAAAATATTAAAAACAATTGTCTGTATAATTTTCCAGGCCAACATCCTAGGTCAGACCAAGGCTTTTATTTTTATTTAGCAATACAACGTGGAGGAGGCCTTCAGGCCTCGCTGCCTGCAAACCTAACAGCCCCAATTAGCCCTAACCAAATCACAGGGCCAAGTAACCTACCCGGTATGTCTTGGGATTGTGGGATGAAACAGGAACAGCTGGGAAACCACATGCATTTCACAGGGAGTATGTACAGACTCGTTACAAAATGGTGCCGGAATTGAACTCTGGAACGCCTAAAGCTTTGCGTTAACCACGATGCTACTCTGGTGCCCATGATACTCAACTATTATTCACATATCCAACATCAGACTCCTGAAAGAGGCACATTATTGTGAGCTGTTATGGAAAAACAAATAGCAGGATATATTCCCATAGGCGCTTTGTATAGAATAATTGTCCACTGACTCCTGGGAACCCATGTCCCACAGTTGTTCAAAGCAGAGGAGTGGCATTTGAGATGTAATTAAGAACATGTAGCTCTAGCATGGGAACACATAATAGCCCAGGGCAGATAGTGGATGAAGTGTAGCATCTCCTGAACTATACACCCACCCATCCCATCAGGCACTTCCTTCCCCAACTGGATAAGAGTCTGCAGTTTCCATATTGACCTCAGACTCCTTGGAACCCAAAGAACTAGAGGAACTACCCATGGTGACAGATTTACAAAACTCAAAGTAATTTTAGTTCCTATTGAAACTTGTGTTCCTTGTTCCACATCCCAAGTGGCTTGGTTTCTTCTGTTAATATGCACAGGTAGGCTTTTCAACTGAAGTTTATATGGCAACTAGGTCAACTTCATCTTTTATTCAATATTAGAACCTAGAACAATATAGTATATTTCAGAGCCCTGGCCCATGATGTCGTCCCTATTTCTTAACCTACTCTAGGACCAATCTAACTCTTTGCTTTGCCATAGCCCTCCATTTTTCCTTCATCCATGTGCCAATTTAAGAGCCTCTTAAATGTCCCTAATGAGTCTATAGACAATAGGTGCAGAAGTAGACCATTCGGCCCTTCCATCTACCTCTACCATCACCTCTGGCAACATGTTCAACGCACCTACCACTCTCTCTGTAAAAGTACTTGCAGCTGGCACCCCCTCTACTTTCCTCCAGTCACTTTACAATTATGCCCTTTATATTAGACATTTCTTCCTAGATAAAATCCTCTGGCTGTCCACCCTTTCTATCCCTCTTATTATCTCATACTCCTCTTATTAAGTTACCTCTTATCCTCCTTCACTAGGACCACAGCACAACCTCAGAATAAAAGGACATTCCTTTCGAAAACAGATAAGGAAGGATTTATTTAGCCAGAGGGTGGTGAACCAGTGAAAATTCAGATGGCTGTGGAAGCCAAGTCATTGAGTACATTTAAGGTGGAGGTTGAATCAAAATGTTCAAAGTACATTTATTATCAGATGTTGCCAAAATGGTGAAACTCACAAAAGCAAATTGAAGTGAAACTGCCATTTCCTACAGTGATTGAGGGAATAACTTGAATGGTTGGTTGGGCTGTTGTCCCTAAAAAATGAAGTGATGGCCTCAGGAAAAATGGCTTCTGGTAGCTCTGCACAACAGGCAGCACAGAAAGCTTTGACTGAAGCCTGTAAGCTAACTGAAGGAAGATCAGCTAGTATCTACATGGATTTTCAATATGGTTTTGGAGTCATTAATGATCTTGGAAATTTGTAGAAACAAAGATAATTTCTTACAACAGTAGGAATTCCAATCAAGAATTATGTCAACCGATGATCATTGAATGGTCTTTTCATTGCTCATATCATCCAGAGTCGCCTGGTCATGTTGAAAGAATGAATGAACGGCATCATTGGACAATGGCTGACTAAGTATCACGAGGAAGGCATACCATGGCCTAAGCTCTTCCTTTGGTTTTATGCAGCATCAGGGCAACTTCAAAGACGAAAACAAAACTAAGATTTTTTGAAGTGGCTACAATATGTCACTACCAGGAGCTCTCAATCTCAGAGAGCTGATATACATCTTATGTCAGATAGTTTAGTTGGTTATTAAGTAAAACTAACACGAGCTGTTCAGTCTGCTTCTCAACAGGCTTCTGCTGCATGAAGTGGTCCATCAGGAGGACATACCTGGATTCTTGGCGAATGGCTCCGAGTCAAGAAACTGCACACGGAACCCTTGGGAGCTCGATGGGGAGGTCCTCAGCAACTACTGTTAATTACCAATTCAGCGGTTCAGCAAAAGGTAAAAGTAAGTGGGCACACTCCAGCCACTGCAAGTGAGCTGAAGTGAATCCAGATTAAGACCAGTACTGTGAGAAGCACGAATATAATTATTCAACATTATGGACTTTATTTTGATGCTTGTTGTTATATTTTTGCCTGTTATATTTTTCCCCTATTCATGATGTGCCAGTCAAAATGACTCACAATGCTTTTAAGAAGTAGGTTTTCATTACTCTGTAACATACATTTTCCACTTCTGAATTTTCAGATGTGATTCTGCCAGGGTCCTTATAGAATCAAAAGGGGGGTACTGTTGGAATCCACAATTTTTTAAATACTTTTTTATAAGACATTAGATGAATTAATGCAAGACTAAAGACACAGTTTAATCATAATGTACTTTTTTTAAACCAAATCATGTATTTTTCCACAGTATGTGGTGGTTTGTCCCCAGTTACATAATGGTTTATCAACTTTCTAATTTTCCATTGGCTAAGTGTTAGCCCATTACCCACATGATGTAATTGTGCAACCATTGGTTGGTTTATACTTACCCAAGGAATTTCTGTTATCTGGATTATAAAAGTGATGGAGTTTTCAAAGGTGCCATCTTTTCATTGAACCTCTGCTTTGCTTCTCAGCTCTTCACTTTGTATCAAATGTCTGTACGTTTGTTTAAACTTTAAGATGAATGATTGTTAAGAGTTAAATCCTCACCATTCTTAATCCCCAGAAGAACCCCAAGGATCAGAAAAAAGGGAGATCCAACACTCTCTCTCTCACACACACAGGACATCTGATCTTTGAATGCCCACATGTTGAGCAGTCAGGCAACAGCATTACTGGCTAAAAAAAAAGCCATGTTGTCCAACATTCGTCCTTAAAGCATTCATTCTTCTGGACAGAAATGTGAATTATGTGCACGATGCACCACAATGCGACAATATGTTTTTCAAAATGCTGGCAGAGTGAGTATGATGATTTCACTAAGAGATCAATGGACACCAGTCAGCAGCAAAGACCACATCTGATCCTCTCTACTTCTCCTTCTTCCAACCCAACCATCAAATCTTCATGGGAACATCAATTCAGATGATAAAACATGAGAGCATAATTAGGCCATTCAGCCCATCAAGGATGCTCCGCCATTCCACAATGGCTGACTTATTACGCTCCTCAACCCCATTCACCCCGTAACCTTTGACACCCTTAATAATTAAGAACCTATCATTCTCCATTTTAAATATACCCAATAACTTGAACTCCACAGCTATCTGTGGCAAGGAACTCCACAGATTCACCACCCTCTGGCTAAATAAACTCCTCATTTCTGTTCCAAAGGGACATCCTTCTATTTTTAGGCTATATCCCCTGGTCCTAGACTCCCCCACTATAGGAAACATCCTCTCCACATCTACTCTATCTGTGTCCTCTGGTCCTAGACTCCCCCACTATAGGAAACATCCTCTTAACATTCACTCCACCTATGCCTTTCAACATTTGATACATTTCAATAAGCTCCTCTCCCCATTCTTCTAAGTTCTAGCAAGTACAGGCCCAGAGTCAAACACTCCAGACTACATTAACCCTTTCCTTCCCGGAATCATTCTTGCGAACATCTACTGGACCCCCTTCAATGACATACCTTTTCTTAAACAAGGGGACCAAAATTGCTCACGATACTCAAAAAGTGTGGTCTGACCAATTAAATGTCGCTTCTGCCTTACATTCAGGAAATTTCCAGAGACTTGCTAATAATATTGATAGATTTAATTCAAATGACAAAGAATAAATAAGTATATTTGTGAGTTCTCAACCATTTCCAAAAAAAAGTTACACAACTTTGATAACACATTTTCAATACAAAGAACTTGAAAATGTAAGTTAGTATTAAATTAACTTTTAATAGTTATGCTTTTACTTTTACAATTTAAGTCCAAACTTATTAATTCTTGCTAAGAGAGATCTTTCCAACTATATACTGAATGATGGTCGATATACTGCCGATTTCCCACTGCTTAAATCAGTACCATTTTGATTGCTTCATTTCTGAGTGTTGATCGAGGTCCGTGGTTTTATTTTGGAGAGATCAATTACATCTTCAGAATTTTGTCAGAACAACAAAAGCAGGCAAAACTACTCAGCTGTACAGTGAAATGCATAATACTGCCAATGCCACTATGGCACATCCTCTAAATAATCTGCTACATCACTACAGTTCGATATGGTGTGGTCCTGTGTAAAGTCATCAAGCTGCAAAAAAAAATAAGCAAGAAATTAGTCAAAATAATGAAAAATAAAGATACAAATGTCCATAGTTTATGGAATCACTGAATCATGTGTCCCTGATCTCGCCCTCTCCTCTGGGTCAGAGCAAGGTTAGAGGTCCTCAATATCCATCCCACCAGTGTCTACATTCAACAGGCCATTTTAAAAAATTTATGATACTTTTAACAAGAGTAGACCAAAGACATGGCTTCCCTCATCCTAAAGCTGACTAAGCAGCAGTTTCCTTCATCGCTATTTACTCTCATATCTCTTCTTCATGCAATACCTCTCCATCCTTTTACCTCTTCCCTCTGCACAATCTCAGGACCCAAAGACGTGGAGGTATGAAATTTTAAAAAAACTGTAGATGCTGTAAATCTAAAATAAAAACAGCAAATAATGGAAATACTGAGCAGGTCAGAGTTAATGTTTCAGGTTGTATATCTTTCACCAGAACTGGAAGGGAGATAAAAGAAGCCCGTGAACTGCAGGGAGAATGGGGAAAGTATCTGATCGGATAAAAATGGGTGACAATGGGAATAAGTTGTAAGCAAGGCTATCTGGTTAATGAGACAAAAGAACAATGACAAAAGAATGAAAAAATTACATGTCTATCCTGTTTATATTTATTCTCACATCCACTTTTTCTCCCACCTCACCCTCCCTGAAGCTCAACAAGCTTCTTTTTTTTGTCCTTTACCAATCCTGCTCTACTTTAGAGACATTAAACACCTGTGACTATTTCCTGCTATATAAGGGCAAGGATGATTTTCTTGTTGCCTGGCAGTTTAGTTCTCCAACCCACTCCCATTCTGACCATCTCTGCACTCCTACACAGTTCTAACAATCCCCAACAAAAGCTTGAAAACTAGCGCCTCATCTTGTTACGATCCAGCCTTTTGGACCAAACAATTTCAGGTAACTAATTTTCTCTGTATCTGAACTGGTCAATTCCACTGTAGAATCCAGCAGGTCAGGTAGCATCTATGGAAAGAGAAACAGTTAACATTTCAGTGCAAAGGCCATTTGTCAGAACTGACAATTGTTTACAATTATTTCATTTTCCACAGATGCTGCCTGACCTATTAAGTGTTTCTAGCACTTTTGCATATTATCTGAATATAAAGGGAATGGAGGAATATGTATATGACACAAGAGAAAAACATTTAGTTTTATAAACTGCATCAAGATTGGCAAAGCATCTTCAGCTGAATGGACTGCCAGTGCTGTACTGTTCCATACATAATATAGTAATCTAACCCTTCTGTTAGTACTCCAAAAGGTGTACAAACCTTATCACTGGTACAAAGATCTTCTCCCTCTAATGAAATTTCCTCTTCAATCTCCTCACCAATGCTCACTTCACTCTTTGTTTTATCCGAACGTTGACTACCACTGAAACAGAGACATTTATATTTATGACACAACTTATAAATCTTACAAAAGGTAGATACCATTAGATATTAATATTTTGAAGGTGCAAGTGACTCCTAACATATAGCTGCAGTTGCAAAGATGGCACGACAGCAGCTATATTTCATTAGGAGTATAAGATACACCCTATCCTTGTTATATGCGTTTTCAGACCAAGCGGATTCACAGTTATGCAAGGAACCTATTTCTACCAACGTCTCCTTATATGCGTCCAAAACTCTCAGTTATGTGAGGAGCACTGCTTTCCCGCCAATACAAGTCACGTGTGCACGCCTCACAGTCTCACTCCTGCCAGTCTCGCATTGGTTTTGGTAATGTATGGATGCGTGATCTTGTGCTCTTAGACTTTTGTTGGTTTTACCTATGGCGCAGTGATTTTGTGCTTGAAATATTTAACTGTGCCTCCTAAGCGTCTGATGTCATGTCCTGGGCCATCAGCCGAGTGGCAGAGAAACACTTTTAACACTTGAAAAAAAGTTGGAAATTATAAACAGTGTGACATCACTGGAAGGTAACACAGCTCTGGGACGCTACTACCGGGAATAGAATCTTGCCTTTAAAGTTCTTTTGTTGCTTGACAATGCACCAGCCCATCCTAAACATCTGGACAGCATTCATCCTATCATAACAGTGCGTTTCCTGCCGCCTAACACAACATCGCTGATTCAACCACTCGACCAAGGTGTGATCCACATTCAAGGCATATTTTTCCTTACGGTCAACTATCTCTCAGATGTTGCAAGCAACAGATGATTTTGAAAATTCCGGGAGTTTACCAACAGTGAGGGAATGGTGGAAGTCGGAATACTTGGAACAAATGGCGATGGGCATGGACCCAAGTTTAGAACAGAGACAGCATTTCAGTCATTCCCTGCCATCAACCCTTCTTCCCTACAAGCAAATTTATGCTGAAAAACAAAATGCTGCCAAGCAAACAACCCTCACCACTTTATTCAAACTGGTGTCATCTCCTGCTGCTGGGAGTTCTAAGAATTCCACGAGTCTTCTTTCACCTCTTGCTATGCTTGATATGATCCCGCCACCACAACCACCACTCATCTCCCGGAGCGAATACACCTGCCACTGTTGGTGAGTACTGTACACCCTAGTATGTTAACTTTCTTACACTGAATATTACCTTAAATTGATGAAATATAGTACGAATGTGCCTTGTGGTACTGCTTTTGTGTCGTATTGGTATGAAAATGTGAATAAATTACAGATAAAACATACTTAGGAAGCCCTCTGGAATGCACCCCTACTTTCTCCATTTAAATAATTATTCACATTATGTGTCGAATGCAAGGAAAGTATCCCCCGCATACAATGAGGATAGGGTGTACTTGCAAATTTCTACAGATGTTCTGCAGAGAGCATTCGAATTGGCTGAATCGCCGTCTGGTGGGAGGAGAGGGGTGCACTTCACAGATCAAAATAAGCTGCAGAAAGCTGTAAAAACAGACAGCTCCATCATGGGCACCAGACTCCCCAGCACTCAGGACTTCAAGGAGCGATGCCTCACAAAGGCTGCATCCATCAGCAAGCCATGTTCTCATTGCTACCAGCAGGGAAGAGGTACCAGAGCCTGAAGGCACACACTCCACAATTCAGGAGCAGCTTCTTCCCCTCTGCCATCCAATTTCTAAATGCATAATGAACCCATGAACACTACCTACCTACTATTTTGCACTACTTATTTATTTAACTTTAATATACATTTACTGTAATTCAGTTTTTATTATGTATTGCAATGTACTGCTGCTCCATAACAACAAATTTCACCAACATATATATTCTGGTAATACTAAACTTGATTCAGATTCTGAACCCTCCCATTTTTCTGCCTGCAAGCATCCTTTGCTTACAGGGACTGATCAATCAGACCTTCTTCATACAGTTTAAAGATAAAGGGGAAGCCTTTTAGGACCGAGATGAGGAAAAATTCTTCACACAGAGAGTGGTCAATCTGTGGAATTCTCTGCCACAGGAAACAGTTGAGGCCGGTTCATTGGCTATATTTAAGAGGAAGTTAGATATGGCCCTTGTGGCTAAAGGGATCAGGGGGTATGGAGAGAAAGCAGGTACAGGGTTCTGAGTTGGATGATCAGCCATGATCATACTGAATGGCGGTGCAGGCTCGAAGGGCCAACTGGCCCACTCTTGCACCTATTTTCTATGTTTCTATGAACAATAATCACCTCTCACCAGAGCAAAAAATAGGAGGCCAGCTATGACCAATGAACCTCAATAATTACTTCTATCAAGTGGATCACGTCTGCTCTGCCATTAATCATGGCTGATCCTTTTCTTCCCTCCTCAGCCCGACTCCCAGCCTTCTCCCTGTAACCTTTAATGCCTTTGTTGGTATATAATTAAAAAAAAGGAAAAATATGTTGATGCTGGAAATTTGGAACACAAACATAAAATGCTGATGGGTCAAGGCACGTAAGGGAAAAAAAGAAAGAACACTTTATCTGAAGTGGGAAGAAGTGATAACAAAATGTAGAGAGCATGGAAGACGAATGGTTGAGACAGTGGAACGTCCTGAATGGAGTGAGGTCAGGATAAACAACAAAGACGGTCATCTGGTCATTGGGTTAATGGGAGGGAGAACATAATCTTTGATTGATAATGAGTTTTCAGTGCAATATCAATTCACACAAAGCCTATTCTCACAAAGCACAAGACCATAACACACTAGAGGACATTAGGTCATTTGGCCCATCACGTCTGCTCTGCCATTAATCATGGCTGATCCTTTTCTCCCTTCCTCAGCCTCACTCCCAGCCTTCTCCCTGTAACCTTTAATGTCGTGTCCAATCAACAACCTATTAATCTCTGCATTAAATACACCCAAAGACCTGGCCTCCATAACCTCCTGTGATAATAAATTCCACCAATTCACCACCCACTGGCTGAAGAAATTTCTCTGCATCTCTGTTTTAAAAGGATGCCCCTCTATCCTGAGGCTGTGCCCTCTTGTCCTAGACTCTCCCACCAAGGGAAACATCCTTTCCCCATCTATCCTGTCCAGGCTTTTCAACATGCAAAAAGTTTCAATGAGATCCTCCCCTGGCCTTCTAAATTCCAGTGAGTACAGACCCAGAGCTATCAAACGTTCCTCGTCTGGTAACTCTTTCATTCCCTAAATCATGTGAACCTCCTCTGAACCCTCTTCAATGCCAGCACTCCTTTTCTCAGATGAGCAAACCAAAACTGTTCACAACACTCAAGGTGAGGCTTCACCAGTGCCTTAAAAAGCCTCAGCATCACATCCCTGCTCTTGTATACTAGACCTCTTGAAATGAATGCTAACATTGCATTTGCCTTCTTCACCACTGGCTCTACCTGCAAGTTATCCTTTAGGATATTATGCACAAAAATTCACAAGCATCTCAGATTTTTGTTTTTTCTCCCCGATTAGAAAATAGTCTGCACATTTATCTTTACTACCAAGGCCCACGACCATGCGTTTTCTAACACTGTATTTAATTTGCCACTTTCTTGCCCATTCTCCTAATCCAAGTCCTTCTGCAGCCTACCTATTTCCTCAACACTACCTGCCCCTCCTCCACTCTTCATATCATCTGAAAACTTGGCAACAAAGCCATCTACTCCATCATTTAAATCACTGATATACAGGATAAAACACCAACCCTGTGGAACAGGACTAATCGCTGGCAGCCAGAAAAGGATCCTTTTATTCCCATTTGCTGCCTCCTACCAACCATCCAATGCTCTAACCATGCCAGTAACTTTTTTGTAATGCCATGGGCTCTTAACTTCGTAAGCAGCCTCAGGTATGGCACTTTGTTAAAGGCCTTCTGAAAATCCAAGTAACCAACATGCACTAACTCTTCTTTGACTACACTGCTTGTTATTTCCTCAAAGAGTACCAACTGATCTCTGAGGCAAGATATCCCCTGAAGGACATCACACCGACTTTGGCCTACTTTATCATGCATCATCTATCACTGGAACTTAACACTTACTTTTCCAAGACAAAGGGCTTGAAGAAGGATCTTTAACTTGAAAAACATAAAACATTGGAAGAACTCAGCAAGTCAGGCAGTATTCATGGAGGTGAATGTTTTGGGATGAGACCTTTCATTAAGGCTGCAAAAGGAAGAGGATAAAAGCCTTCAGTAAGGTGGGGAGAGGAGCAGTATATGCTGGCAGGTGATTGGTGACACCAGATGAGAGGGAAGGTGGGTTAGAAGGTAGGGGTGAGAGAATGAAGAAAGATGTTAGAAGGGGAAAGGTGGAACAATTAAAGGGCTGAAGATGTCAGTGGATTATGGAATAAGGAGAGGATGATTAGAAGCAGATGGAACTAACAGGCAGGTGAGGAAGCAAAAGGGGGAGAGGGTAACCTGAATGAGGAATGAGAAATGAAGTGAGGTGGTGGGGAGTAATTGCTGGACATCAGAGGAGTTCATGCTCATGCCATCAAATTAGAGGTTATCAAGAAGAAATGAGGTCTTGCTCCTCAAACCTGAGCTTGGCCCCATCACGGTAGCAGAGTAAGCAATGGACAGATATGTTGGTGTAGGAATGTGAAGTCAAATTGAAAAGGGTAGTCACCAGGGGATCCTGCCTTAAAGTGACAGATAAAGTGAAGGTGCTCAATGAAGCAGTCTCTGATCACTGATGTAGTGGAGGCTGCACCAGGAGTACTGGATAGAGTAGTTGACCCTGATAGACTCACTGACGTACGGAGGACTGAGTGGACAAGAGCTACTTAGAAATTGCTGGGGGGCGGGGAGGAAGGGAAAGATTTATGCAGTGCTAGCATACCACTGAAAATGGCAGAAGTTTTGGAGAATTATGTGCTGGATACGGAGGTTCATGGTGTGGTCGGTAAAGATAATTCAGGATCCAAACAGTCCTTCCAAACATTTGACCTGCAAGTTTGTTGGGGTCATCAATTGTATCCAGTTCTCCCGGTGTGGCCTCCTTTACATCAATGTGACCTAATGAAGCACAACACTAGGGTTGTGGATAGGGCTTTAAAGTACATAGTAGGAGAGTTGACTAATAGCTTGGAAATGTGTGGATAAAGTAAAAGGGAAGAATGCAGGAGAGGTTACTGAAGTCTCCAAAGTAAAGAATAAGACTAAAAGTTTTGAAAGGGCCAAGATTTTAACTTCAGGCAACATGGAGATAAAATTGAAAAGAAGAGTGGTGAATACAGGACTGAAGGTTTGAATACATACAGGTAGATGATCTTGTAGTGCAGTTAGAAAATGGCAGCTTTGTTGCTTTTGAGCATGAGTCTTATCTGAAAGAAGATCACAGCTGGGAGCTTAACATTGTATCAAAAGAAGAAGCAGGTCGGCAGAGGTAGAGCAGTCTTATTGGTTAAAAAATCAAATCCTTAGAAAGAAGTGATGTAAGATGAGAAGACCTAGAATTTTTGTGGGTAGAGTTGAGAAACTACAACAGAAAGACCCTAATGTGAGTTATGTACAGGCCTCCAATCTGTAGCCCGGATGTGGAATACAAAATACAATGGAAAACAGAAATGGCAGGTATAAATGGTGGTGTTATAATCCCCATGGGGATTTTCAAAATGCAAGTAGATTGGGAAAATCAGGATGATGTTGGGTCTTAAGAGAAGGAATTTATAGAATCCCTATGAGATGGATTTTTAGAGCAGCTTGTAGTTGAGCCCACTAAGGAAAAGGCTATTCAGATTGCGTGTTGTGTAATGAAACAGATTTGATTAGGGAGCTTGAGCTTAAAGTAAATGAAATCGTATGAAACAGTGATCATAACCTGAGGCATGAGAGGAGCAGGCCAAAGCTGGTTGGAAGGGGACACCAACAGGGATGATGGTAGATCAGCAACGTCTGGGATTTCTGGGACTAATTCAGAACAGCAGGATTGTTTCATCCTGTAGGAGCAGGAACATTCTAAAGAGAGGATGAGGGAACAATGGCCAAACAGGAAAATCAAAGACAGCTTATAAGCAATATAGTACTTCAATATAGTAGAAATTAGTGGGAAGCTTTAACACCAACAAGGCAACTAAAAATGCAATTAAAAATGAGAGAAACAATAAATCTAGCCAACAACCTAAAAAAATACAGAAATTATTTTTAGATTATACTAGACAATGGGGTGACCCGTTGGGGCACCCTTTGAGAGAAAGGTAGTGCAGTATGTGACCAGAATGAACATTAAATTTTCCTGAACGCTATTGGTGTTACTTTGCTTTGGAAATTGAAGAAGAAAAACTTAGTTTATTAAAGAAGAAAGACACGTAGCAAGGCAAACATAGCTCCTCCTCATTTAACGAAGGACACTTCTGATGACAACATTTCTGGTTGATCTGCCACCCTTGTACCTCTCATTGTCATTCTGGAGACGTGCAGTCCTTTCATATGCCGTCTCTTCATCTCTTCTGCTGTTTGTTCTTTGTCTCTGATCTTGGAGACGTGCATTTCTCAGCTCCTTTGTCTCTTCCTCTCTCTTCCTCCTGTGCCTGTTGTTGTCATTCTGGAGACGTGCATGCCTCTCCTTCTCTGTCTCTGCTTCTCTCATCTTTTTTGTCCTGACTCTTTGATCCTAGAGTCGTGTGGCCCTGGCCTCATCCGATTCTTGTTCTCTCCCTCTCCTTGCAGCTTCCCGACGACGTTTGGCATCATCTCTTGACCATAATGTCCCTCTTCTCTTTCCATGTGACATAATTAGGTTGACTATATTTTTTTTTACCCTCATACTGGATAGAAGATACGAAGCAGTAATACCAAAGGAAGCTGATTATTCTTGATGATGTGGTTGGCGCTCTCCAAAATGGACGTGATATAGTCACCGCTGTCCTTTGACTGCAGCAGAAGGTTTTATGGGTGTCTCGAAGTACGTTGTTATGGGTTACGGGATGTTATGTCATGCTTAAATTTAGAGAAGATCCTATGTTCAGTTTTTGAATCTAGTCAAGAATTTTATACATTGTGGGGACCATTTTTGAGTTATTTTCAAAACCTTTGATCTGTTGTAAAAGTACAGATAGTGGCCAATATATTTTATTATATAAGGGTTTTTTCCCCCTTTTTTCTTGCTTTTCCTAACAGCTCTGACTTTGGTAGTGAGTTCAGAATTTTTTTCTGTGTAACAAAATTATTATATTTCAATATTATGATTTAATTTAATTTTTATGAATTCAGGGTTTTATGATTGGAACTGTATTTTTAATACAATGTATTAGGTACTTTTTTGACTTGTAATATATATCTTCTTGTTCTCTGTATTCCTTTATGCAAAAACTAATAAAAATATTGAAAGAGAAGTATGTCATTACAATAAGATTTAATGATCTCTTATTGATGGGTGGCAGTTAGATCTGTCCCAATCCTGCACATGCTGACGGTGATATGTGACCGCTCGAAATAGAGCTGCCTTGCCCTTTTGCTCCGGTTGGTGTCGCTGCAGAGGCTGGCCGTGCGCATGTATCATGGTGTCACGTTCCTATTTCCATGACAGCGGATCGGCTCTCGGGTGAAAATGGGGCAGTTGATTTTGGTGAATGAGCAATTTTATAGGAATATATAACCCTGAACTTTGCCTGCATTCTGTAAGTTAGCACATTTTAAGTTGATTTAGCCAAAAAAAGTGTTGCTGTAATGCACCATTTGCGCTAATTGAGGTCACAAACAGACAGAGCATGAGAGTTTTAGTAGTATATAGATATAAAGATCAAAAGAGAGGCAAGAGTGGATATCAGACTGTTGGAAAATGATGCTGGAGAGGTAGCAATGTAAAATAAACGAATGACAGATGATCCAAATATGTATTTTGTGTCAGTCTTCATTATGGAAGATACCAGCAGCATGCCAGAAATTCGGAAGTGTCAGAGGATGGAAGTAAAGGTAGTTGCTATGACTAAGGAGAAGAAGTTTGAGAAGCAGAAAGTTCTGAAGGTAGATAAGTCACCTAAACTAGGTGGACTACTCCTCAGGGTTCTGAAAGAGGAACTGAAGAGACTGTGGAGGAATCAGTAATGATCTTTCAAGAATCACTAGGTTCTAGAGCAGTTTCAGAAGACTGGAAAACCACAAATATCCCTTCACTTTTTAAGAAGGGGAGGAGGCAAAAGACATGAAATTATAGGACCATTAGCCTGATTTCAGTGGTTGTGAAGACATTAGGAGTCCATTATTAGGATAAATGTTTCAGAGTATTTCCAAACAGATGATAAAATATGCCAAAGTCAGCATGGTTTTCTTAAAGGGAAATTTTACCTGACAAATCTGTTGGGAGTTCTTTGAAGAAGTAACAAGCAGGATAGAGGATAGACAAAGGAGAGTCACTGGATGCTGTTTACTTGGAGTTTCAGGAGGCTTTTGACAAGATGCCATACATGAGGCTGCTAAAAAGGGTAACAGCCCTTGTTTTACAGGAAAGATACTAGTATACAGTTAACTATATATTGCATGGATAGAAGATATGCTGACCGGCAGAAGGCAAAGAGTGGGAATGGGGCGCTTTTCTGGTTGGCTGCCGGAGACTAGTAATGTTCCAATGGCAACAATGCTGGGTCCACTACGTTTATCATTATATGTTTTGGACGATGGCATTGATTTCCTTGTTGACAAGTTTTCGGAGGATATAAATTATTGGAAGAGCAGCTAGTGTTGAGGAAGCATGGAGCCTACAGAAGCACTTGGACAGATGAGGAGAATGGGCAAAGAAGTGGCAGATGAAATACAGTGTAGAGAAGTGTATGATTATGCACTTTTGCAGAAAGAATAAAAGTGCAGTCTATTTTCTAAATGCAGAGCAATATCAGCTGCAAAGGTACTTGGGAGTTCTTGTGCAGGATTCCCTGAAGGTTAACATACAAGTTGAATCAGTAGTAAGAAAGGCAAATATAACATTAGCAATCATTTCAAGAGGACTAGAATATCTTTCTTTTCTAAAAAAAAAAGGATGTAATACTGAGGCTTTAAAAGGCATTGATTAGACCACATATCAGAACAAAGATGAGGAGGAATTTCTTCAGCCAGAGGACAGTAAATATGTTTAATTAATTGCCGCAGAAGTCTGTGGAGGCCATGTCACTGGATATATTTGAAGCAGACTAATACGCTTTTGATTAATAAGGGTTACAGGGAGAAGGTAAAAAAATGGGGTTAAGGAGGAAAATAAATTATCAATGATCAAATGGTTTAGTCAGTTCAATGGCCAAATAACCCTTTCAATGGCCCTTTCAAGGTGAAAGAATGCCCTTCCCTGTTACAATGCCCAAAGTATGAGGTAAAGGCAGATGTACAGGAAATGGAGGAGATACCCGTGGAAGGGAAGCAACAGTCTTTGTACAAGGAAGGCAACTCAGAATTATATTACTTTCTCAGCACAAGGGATCACTAGGGAATTCATGCAACTTAAACCTAATATAAAAACTTTACAGCAGAAAGAAAGCAATTGCAATGAGTAACATCCCAGCAGCTGAGCTCTCAGAAGCCATGAAATTCTCACTACTGATCGAATTATTTATCAACTGAAAAAAATCAGTATGCATTTTAAACATGTTTCAATAATAAGGATTCTCTTACCTGATAAAATCATCATCATAATACTCTTCTTCATCACCTGTTCCAAAGAGATCAGAGATGACAGCATGTATTAGAAATCATTTTACATATTGTCTCTCTTCTAACATTGGATGACATTGTTGTATTGTTCATATTACTTTTACTTGGCTAGTGAAGAGATTTTGACATGATGGGATATACAAGAATAGTAGAAAGAAAACAATCTACACATAGCCCAGGCATAAAGGATAAATAAAAGGAATAATTAAGGATGTTATATTAAAAAAATGCTCACCTTTCACAAGATAGTATGCTTAAATATTTAAAATAGATTAGTAAATGATTTTTAACTAACCTTTTAAATCAGTTTCTTTTAATGCTGGCTCTCTTGCTAGTGTACCCAGGTCTGCTGTCAGAGGAGGAGCATCCGAAAGGGACGTTAGACTACCCAAAGGTTTACTTTTCATATCAGTCCGCCTATATATGTAAAAAAAAAATCTTTTTCAAACTTGAGTTTTGGAGATCCTCAAATCTGAGGTGCAATATGAGAAATGTAGTATTAAGAAAAATCAGAATAGGGTTTTATGTAAAACCAAAAAAACCTCATCTGTAAATAGTCCAAACTAGCTATCCAAAGCAGAGATGGTTAAATCAAACTGATATCAGAACCAACTACATAATCCACTTATCATTGGTCAAAATAAACAGTTTGTTATCTCAAGGTGTGTATCTAAAAGATCAGTATTTGAATGGAATGGTTGCATGATGGTTAATCCACTAGACCAATAATCCTGAGTCCTGGACAAATGATTAAAGAAAACACTAAAGTAGCTGGTAAATTTAAATTTGTAGTTAAATGAATGACCTGGAATGAAAAGCTATTATCTGTAACAATGACCATTAAACTAAAAAAACTGTCATAAAAGCAGAGTTTGCTCCCCAATATGCTTCAACTTTTTACAGTCTATGTGTGACATCATTCTAGATGACCAGTCTCTGAAAGATGTGCAAAATTCTCCATCTGTTTAATGAGACTACAAAGTCTTACAGCATCATACTTTTCAGCCATCATTTCAAACACTTCCACCACAAATCTTGGAAAGGTTGCCTAACCATTAACCCAGCTATCTAACTTCTAATGATCAGAGCTCCTAGAATGTGTCTGCAACAAGTTGTGAGAGAAACACAAGATCTAAACCTGCTTGAACTCATCCTCACCAAGACCGTTTCAGATGCACCTAAAGCTGATGGAAGTGATTACATCATTGCCTATGTGGAGACAGCCTCACCTCTCCGCTGTCTTGCGTGGCTTTCAAATAGGTTCATTCAAACCTGAACAATCTGAGCAGTGTAAAACTTGACATCAATAGGCGGCCACGGACAATCCATAATGAAACTATGTATATTCCCGCACAATATACAAACACATAATTCTGCTTCTATCATCATCATTCTTGAATACAGATTGATCCAGGTTGAATCAGTGGACACTGGCTTCAGGTTATAAAGGTCAGACAAGCTTTACAGAAAAGAAAATGATTTTCCCCCTGTAATAAGCCTCCAAGTACTTTGATAAAATAATTTCTATCAGTGTTAGCCAATTTAAAGTATGAAATATATCAGAGAATATATACAATTTTAAACATGATTTAAAACAAAAAGAAAATTTAACAGATATGAATTTACTTTTCAACTCTGAATTTCTTTGAATTAAAGAACATAAGTAGGAGCAGGAGTAGGCCATCTGGCCCATCAAACCTGCTCCGCCATTCAATAAGATCATAGCCGATCTGATCTGGCCATGGACTCATCTCCACCTACCTGATTCTTCCCCATAACCCTCATTTCCCCTACTATGTAAAAAGCCATCCAACCCTGTCTTAAAAAACATTAGCTGAGACAGCCTCCACTGCTTCATTGGGCAAAGAATTCCACAGATCCACCACTCTCTGGGAAAAGCAGTTCCTCTTCATCTCTGTTCTAAATCTACTCCCCTAAATCTTGAGGCTATGTCCCCTAATTCTAGTCTCGCCTACCAAAAGGAACAACTTTCTTGCCTTTATCTTATCTATCCCTTTCATAATTTCGTATGTTTCTATAAGATCTCCTCTCATTTTCTGAATTCCAGCATGTACTATCCCAGGAGACTCAATCTGCCCTCATGGTTTAATTCCCTCATCTCTGGAACTCTGGAATCAACCTGATGAACCTCCTCTAAACCAACTCCAAAACCAGTATATCCTTCCAGTATGGAGACCAGAACTTCCTGCAGTTCCCCAGTTGTGACCTCATCAGTAGCAGCATAACTTCCCTGCTCTTAATTTCAATCCCTCTAGCAATAAAGGCCAAAATTCCATTTGCCTTCTTGATAGCCTGCTGCACTTGCAAACCAAAGTTTTGCAATTCATGCACAAGCACTTTCAAAACCCTTTGCACAGCAGCTTGCTGCAGTTTTGTGGATTTAGATACACAAGCCAATTAGCACATGGATTTCCAGAGGTATTTGCACAATTTACTGACTTAGTTTTAGTAGGAATCTTTTAAATTCATGTTTTTTTGAAATGACAATAGCAACATAGTTAAAACCGATGTGCAGCTCAAGACGGGCTCTAATAAGTTTAGAATTCATGAAGTTAATTTTTCACTTTGAGTTGCTTAACATGATTTTCAGCAAAAAGTTGTAGCAAGATCTTTCATTTCTTTTTGCAACTCTCTTCTACGTTCAGATTACTCAATTCTTTACCAACTTTGCAGATTATTGTACAAATATGAATCAGGTAGCATTTATATTTTCTGACTGCTATGCTTCTTGCTACCAGAAGCAGGCAACTCTGAAATACTTCTGTTTCTCTCAGAAGGACCGATACTGCAGGATGTAACTAGCAGAACAAATCACTGTGAAACACAACAGAAAACACCAATGACGTAAATTACAACAAACAGTTAATAAGCTATGTAAACTGCAAATAACTCCACAAATCATAGCTAAGTTGTTGGAAATAGTTTTTAGCCCTTTAAGGAGTGAAGAATTGCAGTATCAATATTCAATTCTAAATCAATTTTAACTTTTCTGCATCAATAGGTTTCTAGGGTAATAGTAATAGTAAGTCAATAGAATTTCTCTTCCAGAGAGTGATTTTCTGCTTAGCATCAGTCAAATTCACTGGCAGCAATATAGGTAACATGTGGAGTTTGGTACAGCAGAGGCTTAGATGGGAAAGGTCAATTATAGGAGAGGAGAGAGAACTGCTATTATGGGTGAAGAAAAAAATTCTTGCTCCTCATGGCCCATAACCTACATCTTGCTGTTCTCATCTTCTTTTATCTCTTAATTCTTAGAAAGCAAATCCTAAGGAATCAAGGCATGACAAAAAGTAAAAATCAGAAGAATCTATAAAAATTCCACTTCCTGAACATTGATTTTCTCTCTAAATATTTTATCTGTTGTAACATACACACGTCCTCTGGACCTTCATGGGCCTTTTAAAGCCCAATACTCATTATCTGTCCATCTGTCTAGCACCATCATCTCCTCCAATTTTCTTACATCACATATGCACCCCTCCTTCCAACTTCAGTTTCCTGTCTGTCTTCAAAAGCTGCTTACCTGTAATATTGTCTAGTTCCAACAGCTTATTGTCCTGAAATACCAACTTCAGCTCTTTTCCTTCTCAAAACCTGTCTACCCTTCCGACTGCATCAAGTACCGCAGCCTTTCAATGGATCATCCTAGCTCTCAAATGGAGAAAATCAGACTCTGTCTGTATAACTCACAGCTTCAGTAAGATAGTCAGCATAGTCAAAGACTAGACCCCACCTCCGCCCACCCACCAGCCCGGACATTCTCTCTTTCCACTGGGGAGAAGATACAAAAGCCTGAAAGCACGTAATACCAGGCTCAAGGACAGCTTCTACCTTACAGCCATAAGACTACTGAATGGTTCCCTGGTATGATAAGATGGACTTTTCTCCTCACAATCTAGCATCTACCTTCAAATCAGGTCAACAACAATTGCCATTTCATTGACTCTTCACTCAGTTCTGTACCATCTAGACAATGAATACACATACATCAGGATGTTCTTTGTTGACTACAGCTCAGCATTCAATGCTATTACTACCTCAAAATTAATTACTGAGTTCCAAGACTTGGGCCACGGCACCTCCTTTGGCAACTGGATCATCAACTTCCTCACTAGTAGACAGTAATAATAATATTAATAATAAGTACTCTATTGATCCTATGTGGGAAATTATTCAGTTACAGCAGCAACCTTTAAAAACACACTTAGCAGTATACAGACTAATAATAAGGTACAGAAAAATAATACACAATAATATTGTGAGACTATTGTATTATGATGTGTGCTCTCTAGTTGCACAGAGATGAACTGTTGTATATGCTTATTGCATTTGGTAGGAAAGATTTTCTGTCATGATCCTTGTGACAGCAGAGCTGAATGAGTCTATTCGAAACGGTGCTCTGCTGCCAGTTCAGTAGGTCATGGAGAGAATGTGACCGATTGTCCATAATGGATGTTTGTTTAATGACCTGCTTTCCACTAATGACCCCTCTCCACCACTAACTCAAGAGTCTGGGTTGTAGCTAAGGATGGCTCCAGCCTTTCTGATGAGATTACTTAGTCTCTTTGCATCATCAGCACCAATGCCCCTCCCCTAACATAAAGCCGCAAAGAAGACTGCACTCATTACAACAGACTGATAAAAGATCACCAACGTCCTGCTGCACACATTGAAGGATATCAGCTTCCTTAGATCCCAGACAGTTTGGATTTCCAACAACACCTCCTTGACAATCACCATCAGCATAGGTGCACCACAATGCTGTGTGCTTAACCCCTTACTCTACCTCCTCTTACTTATGACTGTGAGGCTAAGTATAGTTCCATTGCCATATTTAAGTTTGCTGATGACACCACTGCTGTTGGCTGGATCAAAGGTGGTAGTGAATTAGCATAAAGGAAGAAGACTGAAAATCTGGTTGTATGGTTCAAAAGCACAGAGTTAATTACTGACTACAGGAGGAAGAAACTGGACGTCTTCATTAGGGGATCAGAGGTGGAGAGGGTCAATAACTTTAAATTCCATTGCTGAGCATTATCAGATCTGAGAATCTGTCCAGCATACAAGGGCATAACTAAAAAGGCACGACTTTCTTAATAGATTGTGCAGATTTGCCATGTCATCTAAAACTTTTGACAATTTTTTATAGATGTAGAGAGTATCCTGACTGGTTGTATAATGGTCCAGAATGGAAACGGCCCACAAAAAGTGATGGATGCAGACTAGTCCATCACAGAAAAAGCCCTCCTTGCCGTTGAGCATATCTACAAGGAGCACTGCCAAAAGAAAGCACCATCCATCATCAAGGACCCCACCATCCAGGCCATAACCTTATACCGCTATGAGGAAGGAGGTACAAAAGCATTAGGTCCCACACCACCAAGTTCTGGAACAGTTATTGTCCTTCATCCATCAGGCTTCTGAAACAACATGAATAGGTACAACTCTGAATTGATTCCACAGCATATGGACTCATGTTCTCAGTATTATTTACTTTTTTTGTATTTGCACAACTTTCTTTTGCCCATTGATTGTTTGTCAGTCTTTGTGTGCAGTATTTCATATCGTATTTTGTTCTACTGTGAATGCCTGCAAGGAATTTAATTTCAAGGTAGTACATGGTGACATATACATACTTTGAGAGTAAATGTACTTTTAACTTAGAACAACCTTGTGATTTTGTACTTTACTGTCTACCTGCACTGCACTTTCTCTGTAGCTATAGCACTTTATTTTAAACCTTGAACTGCCCTAAGGCACTGTGTAATGAACTGATCTGTATGAATAGCATGCAAGGCAAGCGTTTCACTGTACCTCAGCAATGTAACAATAAATTAATTCCAAAAACGCTCCATGCATTTCTGCCATATGGTGAATATTGCAAATACAATAGCATTTTCCTTATATCGTCTTTTTTCCACATCCTTTAAACACAGTACATAAAGATAGGGGCAAGTAAACAGGGTAATTGGTATGTAATATATCAAGAGAGAAAGTAAATAAAGAAATTTGACCCTGAAAACCTTTCCAAATGCAGTCTATTGGTAGTGACAGCAAAACTGTGCAACGTAATCAGATTTTGGGTTTACAAAGAACATGGAAAATAAAACTTAAAACAATACAGGCCCTTCAGCCCACAATGCTGTGCCTACAATCAATCTAATCCGTCCCTCCTAAGGATCACTCTAAGATCAACCTAAACCTTCCCTCCTATATAACCCTCCATTTTTTTTATCATCCATGTGCCTATTTAAAAGTTACTTAAATATCCCTAATGTATTTTGTTCTACCACCTTCCCGGCAGGGCATTCCATGCACCCACCACTCACAGTGTGAGAAACTTTCCTTGGACATCCCCCTCCCATACTTTCCTCCAATCACTTGAAAATTAAGTCCTCTCGGATTTGCCATTTCCGCCCTGAGGAAAAGCTTGTGACTATCCACTCAATCTATGCCTCTTATTTTTTGTATTACTCAAACAAGTTGCCTTTCATCCTCCCATGCTCCAAAGAGAAAATCCCTTGCTCACTGAAACTATCCACATAAGGCATGCCCTCTAGTCCAGGCAGCATCCCAGTAAATCTCATCTGCACCCTTCCAATAATGAAATGACCAGAACTGAATACAACATTCCAAGTGTGGTCTAACCAGGGTTTTATAGAGCTGCAATATTACCTCACAACTATTGAATTTAAAACTGCCAAATAATGAAGGCCAACATACTATGCACCATCTTAGCAACCGTATCTATTTGCAAGGCAACTCTAAGAGATCTAGGAACGTGGAATACAAGATCCCTCTGAAAATGGTAGGCGATGAGGATGGAATATCCAGTCTTGTCAGGAATAAGTCTTATTAAAGACAATTAAAAGAAAGAAGGCTTAAATAGAGTGGCCACTGTTGGAGTAGGCCTGTGTTAGAGTGGTCAGACTTTGCTCAACAGGCTTTGACAAGAACAGGCAGAGGCTAAAGGTGCAGAATCATTAAGTTGATTGTAAAACTTAAGCTTAAAAAGTTAGAGCCATGTGTATAACAAATGCAGACAGGATAGTAGTTAAGGCAGTGGAATGCTCCTCCTGTGAGATGTGAGATTACAGGGTACCCAGTGGTCTCCCTGATAATTACATCTGCAGAAAGAGCACCCAACTTCAGCTTCTGACTGACAAGATCAAGGAACTGGAGCTGGATATACTCAGGGCCATCCAGAAGGCTGAAAACCTCTTAGATATGTTTACTCAGGTGGTCACACCCAGAGTGCAGATTTCAGACAGTACACAGGTGACCACCAGGAGAAGGAAGGGAGAAAGTAGCTGATGCAGTAGTCCCCCATGTCCTTTCCCCTCAGCAACAAGTACACCCCTTAGGATTTACTGGGAGGATGACCTAATAGGGCACAGCAGCAGAAGCCAAGCCAGTTCTGAAGCTCAGTAGAGAAAGATAAAGTCAAGTAGTGAGATTGTAACAAGGACTCAATAGTTAAGGGGATGGACTGGAGATTCTGTGCCTATAAATAAAGACACCAGGATGGTGTGTTGCCTCCCAGGTGCTAGGTTAAAAGATGTATCAGAGTGGGTGCAGAATATTCTCAAAAGGAAGAATGAAAAGCCAAAGATTGTGGTGCACATTAGCACCAATGACATAAGTAGAAAAGGGAAGAAGCCCTGTGCAGTGAATATAGTGAGTTGAGGAAGAGGCTGAAGAGTAGGACTGCCAAGGTAGTAAACTCTGAATTATTCCCGATGTCACGTGCTAATCAGGGCAGGAATAAGATGATAGTAAAAATGAATGAGTGGCTGAGGATCTGGTACAGGGAGGAGGGCTTCAGATTTCTGGATCATTGGGAGATCTTCTGGGGATGGTTAGACCAGTACAAAAAGATGGGTTACATCAGAATCTGGTGGGGGGGGGGGGGGGCCAATATCCAAGTGGGCAGGTTTGGTAGAGATGTTGGGTAGGATTTAAACTAATTTGGAAAAGGAATAGAACCAAATATGGGGCAGCAGGTATAAAAGTAGATAGAGTTGTAGAACACCACAGCCTATCTTGAACAAGTCAAATAATAAATCTGCCTAGCTCAACGACCTGCACCCAGACCATAGCTCTCTATAACCCTCCCATCCATGTATCTATTGAAATTTCTCTTAATTGTCAAAATAGTTCTTGCATTCACTACTTGCACTGACAGTTTCATTCCACATTCTCACCACTCCCTGAGTGAATAATTTCACCCTTTTGCCCCACTTAAACATTTCACCTTTCATGATTAACCCAAGACCTTTGGTTCTAGTCTTGCCCAACTTCAGTGGAAAAAGCCCGCATTTACCCTATATATATCCCTCATAATTTTACATACCGCTATCAAATTTCTTCTCATTCTCCTACGTCATAACCTATTCAATCTTACCCTATATCTCAGGTCCTCAAGTCCTAGCAACATCCTTATAAAATTATGAAGGCCAATGTGCCAAAAGCTTTCCTAAGAACCCCAACAACCCAAGATGCCACTTGTAAGGAATTATGGAGCTGCATCCCTCGATCTCCCTGTTCTACTGCACTCCTCAGTCCCCTACTGCTCACTGTTTAAGACCTACCTTGTTTGGTTCCCCCCAAGTACAATACCTCATACTGGTCTGCAATAAAGATAGGATGAGAATGGCAACAGAGATACTGCCTACTGGCTGTCTAACCCCTTTCCCTCTCCTGACAGTCACACACAGTTTCTTGTGTCCTGCACCTTGGCTGTAACTACTTCCCTGTATGTCCTGTCTATCAATCCCTCAGCCTCTAGAATGATCTGAAATTCATCCAGTTCCAGCTCGAACTCCTTAACACGGTCTGTTAGAAACTGCAGACTGCAGCTGGATGTATTTGTAGGTGTAGTCATCAGAAACACTGAAGGTTACCCTGCCTTCCCACACCTCGCAAGAGGAGCATTCCACTATGCTGCCTGGCATTCGCACTACTCCAAATATGCGTTAAGAAAGGAAGAATAAACAAAAAAAAATGTACCTACAGCCTAAACCTCTCCTTGCCAAAGCCTCAACTCCCCACTCTAACACTGACACACTCACAAAATGGCCACTCCACTTAAATCTAACTTCTTTTTATTGACTCTTACCAAGTGCTTAATTACGCGCAATCCAATGTCTCCTCTAGAAATGTGACGCACAATAGACACAGTATGTAGTGAGACTGAGGAAAGACAGGTAGATGATAGGGCAAAACTGCAGTCAGTGGGATGAGTTGAAGTGCAACTTGGGGGCAATCAGATAGGGTGATGGGTACAGGACTGAAGATGTCATATTTGAATGCACACAGTATACGGAATAAGGAAGATGAATTTGTGACACATTTAGAGATTGGCAGGTATAAAGTGGGCATCACTAAGTCATGCCTGAAAGACGTTGGGAGCACAGTTGGGAGCTTAACATCCAGGGTAGCACACTGTATGGAAAGGATAGATAGGTGGGCAGAGGGGGTAGAGTGGCTTAGTTGGTAAAAAAAAAATGAAATCAAATTCCAAGACAGAAGTGACGTAAAGTAGGATTGGAAGATGTAGAATCCTTGAGAGGTAGAGTTAAGAAACTGCAAAGGAAAAAGAACACTCATGGGAATTATATACAAGCTTCAGAAGAGTAGCCAGGACGTGGGATATAAATTAAAAAGGGAGATAGGAAAGGCATGTAAAAATGGCCATACTATGATAGTCATGGGGGATTTCAATATGCAGGTAGATGGGGAATACCAGGTTGGTGCTGGATCCCAAGAGACAGAATTTGTAGAATACCTAGGAGATACTTTTTTTTATATATATAAAAAGAGTAGCTTGTGGTTGAGCCCACTAGGGGAAAAGCAACTTTGGATTAGGTGTTGTGTAATGAATCAGATTCGACTAGGGGGTTTAAAAGGTAAAAGAACCCTTAGGAAACAGTAATCATAATGTAGAAATCACCCCACAGTTTGAGAGGGAGAAGGTAAAGTCAGATGAATCAGAATTACAGTGGAGTACAGGGAACTACAGAACAACAATGGGTGGCGTTTTTGAGCACTGGATGGATACATATAAAAGATGAAGAAGTATTCTAAAGGGAAGTTGAAACAACAGTGGTTGAGAAGGGACGTCAAAAATCAGCATAAAAGGAGAGGGCATATAATATAAAAAAAAATTAGTGGGAAGTTAGCAGTTTGGGAAGTTTTTAAAAACCAACAGAAAGAAGAGGAAAGATGAAACATGAAGGTAAGCTAGGCAATATAAAAGAGGATACAAAAAATTCAGATACATAAAGAATAAAACAGAAGCTACAGTAGATATCTAACCACTGGAAAATGATGATGGAAAGGTAGTAAAGGGGGCAAAGAAACAGTAGACTAACATTTTGCATCAGTCTTCATTGTGAAAAGTATGCCAGAAATTTAAGAGTTGCCAGTGTACAGAAGTGAGTGCAGCTATTACTAAGGTGCTTGGGCAGCTGAAAGGTCTAAAAGTCTTCTGGATCAGAAGAACTACACCTCAGTATTCTGAAAAAGGTCGCTGAAGAGACTGAGGAGGCAATAGTAATGAACTTTAATAATCACGAAATTCTGATAAGGTTCCGAAGGACTGGAAAATTGTAAATGCAACTCCACTCTTTAAGAAGGGAGGGAGGCAAAAGAAAGGAAATTATAGGCCAGTTTGTCAGATTTCAGTGGTTGGGAAGATGTAGGACTCTATTATTAAGGATAAGGTTACATGTTACATGGCGGTATATGATAAAATTGGCCAAATTTAGCATGATTTTCTTAAGTAAAATCCTACCTGCCAAACTAGTTGGAATTCTTCCATGAAATGACAGCAGTCAGTGGATGTTGGTTATTTGGATTTTCAGAAGGTCTTTGACCAGGTAATACACATGAGGCTGTTTAACAAGCTAAGAGCCCATGATATTACAGGAAGGATACTAGCATGGATAGAAGATTGGCTAACTGGCACGAGGCAAATTATGGGAATTAGGGGTTGGTTTTCTGGTTGGTTGCTGGTGACTACTGGTGTTATGCAGGGGTCAGTATTAGAATAATTTTGAGCCTCTTATCTAAGAGAAGACATGCTGGTTTTGGAGATGGTCCAGAGAAGTTCATGAACATTATTCTGGGAAGGAAAGGGTTATTGTATGAGAAGCACTTGATAGCTATGGGCCTGTACTCGCTGGAGTTCAGAAGAATGAGAGGGGAATCTCATTGAAGCCAATCGAATATTGAAAGGCCCAGATAGAGGGGATGTTTCCTACTGTGCATGAGTCTGGGACCAGACAGCACAACCTCAGAACAGAGGCATATCCCTTTAGAACAGAGATGAGGAGGAATTGCTTTAGCCAGAAGGTGGTGAAGCTGTGGAATTCCCTGCAACAGATGGCTGTGGAAGGCAAGTCACAAGGTATATTTAAAGCAGAAGTTGATAGGTTCTTGAATAGTCAGGGCAGCAAACGTTACAGAGAGAAGGCAGGAGAATGGGGTAGAGAGGGATAATAAATCAGCCATGATGGAATGGCAGAACAGACTCCACAGGCCAAATGGCCGATATATGCAAAGGTTTGGGCACCCCAAGAGATTTGAGCTCCCAGATAACTTTTACCAAGGTCTCAGACCTTAATTAACTTGTTAGGGCTATGACTCATTCACAGTCATCATTAGAAAAGACCAGGTGATGCAAATTTCAAAGCTTTCTAAAGACCCTGACTCCTCAAACCTTGTCCCAACAATCAGCAGCCATGGGCTCCTCTAAGCAGCTGCCGAGCACTCTGAGAATTAAAATAAATGATGCCCACAAAGCAGGAGAAGGCTACAAGAAGATAGCAAAGCGTTTTCAGGTAGCTGTTTCCTCAGTTCGTAAAGTAATTAAGAAATGGTAGTTAACAGGAACGGTGGAGGTCAAGTTGAGGTCTGGAAGACCAAATAAACTTTCCGAGAGAACTGCTCATAGGATTGCTAGAAAGACAAATCAAAACCCCCGTTTGACTGCAAAAGACCTTCAGGAAGATTTAGCAGACTCTGGAGTAGTAGTGCACTGTTCTACTGCACAGTGACACCTGCACAAATACGATCTTCATCAGTCACCACAAAATTCTGCGTCAGAAGTTTACAAAGGAACATCTAAACTAGCCTGATGCATTTTGGAAACAAGTCCTGTTGACTGATGAAGTTAAAATAGAACTTCCTAGCCGCAATAAGCAAAGGTATGTTTGGAGAAAAAAGGGTGCAGAATTTCATGAAAAGAACACCTCTCCAACTGTTAAGCAGGGGGGGTGGATCGATCATGCTTTGGGCTTGTGTTGCAGCCAGTGGCACGGGGAACATTTCACTGGTAGAGGGAAGAATGAACTCAATTAAATACCAGCAAATTTTGGAACCAAACATCACACCGTCTGTAAAAAAGTTGAAGATGAAAAGAGGATGGCTTCTACAACAGGATAATGATCCTAAACACGCCTCAAAATCCACAATGGACTGCCTGAAAAGGCGCAAGCTGAAGGTTTTGCCATGGCCCTCACAGTCCCCCATCGAAAATCTGTGGATAGACCTCAAAAGAGCAGTGCATGCAAGAGGGCCCAAGAATCTCACAGAACTAGAAGCCTTTTGCAAGGAAGAATGGGCAAAGATCCCCCAAACAAGAATTGAAAGACTCTTAGCTGGCTACAGAAAGTGCTTACAAGCTGTGATACTTGCTAAAGAGGGTGTTACTAAGTACTGACCATGCAGGGTGGCCAAACATTTGCTTCGGGCCCCTTTCCTTATTTTGAAACTGTAAAAGATGGAAATAAAAAAAGTAATCCTGCTTAAAATATTAAAGACATGTGACATCTTTAACTTTATGCCTTTTGGAAATCAGGTCATCTTTTAATCGCTTAGCTATTCACAGTAACAAAAATTTTGACCAGGAGTGCCCAAACTTTTGTATGCCACTGTATATAGATATATAAAAAGCCATATTCTGAATTAATCACACATTACATGTTTGATAAGACACTGAAAAGAGCATATTGTGATACATGCACACCATACCTGCAAACAACCCTTTCATAATTTCCTCACAGAATTAAATACAATCCACACTTTGTAAACTTGAGCTCATCTAAATGTCTTCCACTCACATCCTAACTCACACCCATTCCATTGAACCATCACCCAGCTGCTCACAGATTTGGTACTGCCTTTTAACCTGGCAATGCCTCAGTCAAGATTCTTTTCTTAAGAGGTTCAAGCTTTCCACTGTCTCTCCTCTTTACATTTTCCTTCAGTCATACCCACCATTCTGCCCCATCTCATAGGCATAGCTCTGGTTCTGACTTATACATCACCTACACCATGTCCCCCAATTTTTGCTGGAAAGCCTTCAGTTGTCCAAATTTTCGAATTATTTTCTTTACTCTCCTATCCTTTAATGTCATCCTCGAAATTACCTTATTGATCAAGCTGCTTTGGTTACCAATCCTTATTGCTCTAACATGGGTTACTAACAGACTTGGTCTGATGATGTTCTACAAAGGGTCTTGAGACATTTGAGAACATTAAATGATATTAAATAAATTCAAATTGTCATATTAAATATACAAATCTCTTGCCTTACCAACCATAGGTTTTCATTTGCTCAGGCAAAGGATCATCAAAGAATGAATCTTCATCTTCACCGAAATATAGCTTTTCATTCTTCTGTGGGAGGCCAGTGGACGTTTTAGATAATAAATCTTGCTTCGGCTCTCCAGGAGGCAGATTAGCTGCAGTTTTTATATCACCTGAGGCCACACTGGTATCTCCAAGATTTGTGTCAATGACCTTTGAAAATGCAAATACAAGTGGTACAATTTTAAGAGGACTATGGATTGAATACTTTAGATCAAATGTGTAGAATTATCAATAAAGAATCGTAGCGAATCACTGAACAGATGGAATGAATCAGTATGAATCAGAAAATGGCACTCAGATATTAAATATTCTATGATCTATCACTCCGGCAATAACATGATAATGCTTTAATAAACAAATTTAGTTAACATTCCAAATGTTAATGATTGCTACATATTATAGCATGCAAGTTCACAAACAATTATTTCATCAGCATGTAAGTTACAAAGCTTGGATAGCCAGTAAGAAAATACTAGAGCCCTACACATTTTAACCTAATTACAGAGATAGTGCAGAATGATAGTGAATTTGTGAACAAATTTTCACACAACCTACTGATCTTAAGCCTTTATGAAATGAGGGATGAGATAAGGAACAGTACTGAATTCAGACTAAGATCCACAAACTAATATAACTATTACTGCATGAATTCAGCTTTTCCTTAACTTGAAAATTACTCATTACAAATTTTACAGTACTTCACAGTTAAAAAATAAAGATCAACTCCGACTTATTCCAGCATTGTTTTGGTTTAAAATTGGTATATTGCTATATTATCTCAATGTAAAAATCTATCCATTTGAAGGAGGAATGAAATAGCATATTAAGCATTTTACTTACTAGCTATTATTATCCTATGTAACTCAAACATCACTTCAGTTCTGTCAGCATAATGCATTGAATACACACAACTATATATACCATTGCTAGCTTACAAAGATGCCTTGTTAGAGTCAAAAAGCATCATTAATTTATAACTTTATGCAAATGATTAAATATTAGCAAAGGCTAACTACACAATATTTATAACATTAGAAAGAAGAGGCAATGGTATGTTAAGCTATAAAATACTCATTAATAGCAGGCTATTTGTTTACAGTTGTGCATTAACCATTAGCACAGATTAGCACACAATATCAAACCAGCATGGAAACTAAATATAACAGATGAAAGCAACTCAGTAACCTCAATATCAAACACTACCTCACTGACATGAGGAATTTAAGAAATAATGTAATTTTTATGACACTACACAGATTTAGCAGAATAGTATTTCCACAAATATATGATGCTGCAAGAGACTACCGTAAATTCCGGACTATAAGCCGCTACTTTTTTCCCACGCTTTGAACACTGCGGCAACACTGCGGCCTATACTACGGTGCGGCTAATGCATGTTTTTTTTTCATGCCGCCAAAAACATTTTGCCTCGTAACAGTAGACCAATAAAATTGATGAGTAGTTCACAGAGGTCCAATGAAATTGTACGATAAATCAAGCGCACTTTCACAATTAAATTATTGTAAATCAGTCATTTGTACTCACCCTCATCAACATGGAAAACACTCGAAGAAAAGCATATGATGCAGCTTTTAAGTTAAAGGCGATCAATCTGGCGGTTGAAGAAGGAAATCGAGATGCTGCACATAATCTTGGCATAAATAAATCGATGTTGAGACGGTGGAGATGCCAGCGTGAAGAACTGAGTCAATGCAAAAAGACGACAAAAGCTTTCAGAGGTAATCACAGCAGATGGCCCGAACTTGAAAACTTTCTTGAAGACTGGGTTAACACACAGAGAGCAGGCGGCCGCGGTGTTTCCACCGTGCAGATCAGACTGAAGGCTAAAGCAATCGCCACCAAAATGAAAATCGAAGATTTTAGAGGCGGGCCATCGTGGTGTTTTAGATTTATGAGACGAAAAGGCCTGCCCGTCAGGGTACGCACGACTCTGTGTCAGCAGCTCCCTCCCGACACCACGAGGAAAAACTTGCTAACTTCCGCACATTCACTCAAACAAAGATAGCGGAGAATTCCATCTGGCCAGATCATAAATATGGATGAAGTACCTTTGACGTTTGACCTGCCTCTCACTCGGACTGTTAATAAAAAAGGTGACTCGTCCATCACACTGAAAACAAGTGGCCATGAGAGAACGCATTTTACTTATGTTCTGAGCTGCAAAGCATCCGGACTAAAGCTTCCACCGATGGTGATTTTTTAAGCGGCTGACAATGAAAGTTCAGTGAAAGCTACCATCAAGAGTACAAACTCAATTCCAGCTGTGATTCCTGGGGGCACCACGAAGTATTTGCAGCCACTGGACATCAGCGTGAACCGGGCATTTAAAGTGGCGCTGCGCGTTGAGTGGGAGGCTTGGATGACGAGCGGAGAGAAATCCTTTACCAAAACAGGACGCATGCGAAGAGCATCTTTAACTCAAGTCTGCTAGTGGATCCTAAATGTGTGGAGCCGTGTCACAACATCCACCATCACCAGCCGGTTTCGAAAGGCTGGACTGCTGCGTGATGAAGAGGACCGCGTGCGCTCAAGTGAGAGCGACAACGAAGAGACTGAAGTGAGTGACGAGATCCTGAGGTTTTATTCAATTCGGACACTGAAGGACTTTGATGGTTTTAGTGCGCAGGAGGAAGATGAAGAAGGCGATCAATAACTTTTCCTGGTAGGCTGCAGTATATATATTTTTTTTACCAGTCGTTAGGAGATATTGGAATGTTGTTCGTGCACTGTTCAGTAAAAAAGTATACGCAACGTAATTTGTGTGTTACCGATACGTATGTATATTTAAAAGTAGCTGTGTTACAGGCACTGTTCGAAAAAAAGCATTTGCAATATGTATTTGTTTATGTTACCATACTGATTTAATTAAAAGTTAAAAAATCCTCACGTGTAATATCTTTCTGTGTAAATATCTCATATTACAATGTTGGACACCTGCGGCTTAAAATCCGGTGCGGCTTGTACAAGTACAAAATTGATTTTCTTTCGAAAATTAGAGCGTGCGGCTTTTAATCAGGTGCGCTCTGTAGTCCGGAATCTACGGTAATTAAACTTATTTGTAGCATCAAATAAATAAAAGGCATCAAAGCTGTTTATTCAGAAATACACCTAATATAACTGCATTAGAGGGATTCCCAAAACCACAGCAACCCAATAAAACTGATAGAGAAAGTTGTGTAATTTTTAAGATTTACTGTGTGCATTATCTACGTGCTGTGTCTGTGCTAAAGGCTATGCTTGCACCATCACCAGCTTGTGCCATATGCAGTTACCTTCGCACCAGCTTTCTCCCCGCTCTCTTTAACTTTACCAGTTCCTTTGTATCTAGGTATCTGAACATGAACATGAACATAAAAACAATCATTTAACTGGTGCTATATCTAGCATGGAACCACTGATTTCAAGTAGTCAGTAGATGGTGAAGTCTTTGGTAATGCATTCTAACCTCATTAAAGTATTCTTCTAAGAATTGTGTTCACATGAAAAAAATGTCACTTGATTAAATATGACCAAGCAAGAAATTATTTAAATGAAATGGTATGAATTATACATTGTGAGTCTAATATTTATTCACTGAACATTATACAGAATCCACTGCAAAGTGACAACCCTCATAGAACATGGATTTGTCTTTCCTCAGATGCTGCCCGGCCTGCAAAGTGTTTCCAGCAGTTCCAGTTTTCATTTCAGATTTCCAGCATCTGTAGGTTTTTTTTGGTAATCAGAACAACACTTTGCTTGATTATTGCACCAGATCTGAGTTTAAACAGCAATTAATGCTTATTAAAATATAAAATAAAACAGTGTCATGTGGTCAGCGGATTGGTAGTAAGAATACTGATATGCTAAGAGCAATTTTAATTAAAAAAAGACAAACATGATTGACATATAAAATTGTCATTCAGCAAAAGAAATAAGGCAAAAGAAAATGTAACACTGACCTCCTCATCCTCCACAGGAATGCAAGGAAATCACATTGGAAAGTCAATGAAAAGAGTCTCTAAATGTACATAAAGATATATACAGATACTAATAATCCAATAGTTATCAAGGCTTGTAAAAAGAGAAAAGATTCAGAATTATACCTGACTGACACATCTATAAAATATAAACAGAACTGTTTACAATAGATTCCTCTGCCTCTTGCCATTTGTCAGTTTCCTTTCCACCACCATCAACCCATTTCTCAAATTTGCTTTAGACGCAGATGTCATGTTCTCCTTTCACACTGTTCAGTAAAGACTGAGCTCATTGTTACTTAGCCTGAAACTTATGCAAGTAGTGACTATATAATGCACCTACTTGGATGTATTACTATTTCCAGCCTTCTCTTCCTTAAGTTTCAAACAAGCAAAATCAGGGATAACATTCTGAAGAAAAATTCTACAATGCTACCCCTCAGCATTTCAACTGAAAACAGAGCATGATTTCCCACATGTAAAATGACAATATCCATCTCCATCTGACTTGCACGTTCTTCTACTAGGCACAGTGAAGGGATGTTTAAGTTAAACAGAGGTGGCTAAAATTCTGAATAACTGATTTCCTCCAACTAAATATTGGGAAGACTGTACTATCTTTGACTGTCAACCCCAAATGATTCCGGCACTGATTCCATTCATCACCCTGGCAAACTAACCATCCTGAACTATGTTGGATGTTGGATTCTGGAAGAAACTTCACACCAATTACTTACTGAACCGAACCAAATATTTAACCCCAACATGAAGTTCAGGCCGAAGATCTACACTTAACTAGTCTTACGTTTTGAATTTTCTAATAGCAAAATTAGCTTATTATTCTTATTTACTGAATTTCCCTTTTAATAAATCTCTCCCTTCCTGAAAAATATGAATAATACCAAACACAGCTCCAAAAGTGGCAGAAACAATTTGGCATGCCTGGAAAGTGTACATTTGCATACCGAATCGTGGATGCTAGGGTACTGTTCAAAACTGGTTTCATTGAATTACCACATGCATTCATTCCATTGAAAGTAATCACATGTGGAAGTGGTTAATTTTTTTTCTCTCTCTCAATAGATATTAACTAATATATAATCCAGGTTTGGTTAACTCAATAAGGGACTGGAATGAAATCTTCCCAACATGTGCTTTCCCCTTACGTAATCACAATAGCTTATTCGCACAACATCTTCCTTTCCAATACCAATCTGTTATTAACATAAAACCTTGGTGGCACAAAATGTTTCCTTCCTGGAACATTTAAATCAATGTTAAAAACCTGTTGAAAGTTTTGGTTCCGAGATTAAAAATTGATTAGAAATCACTGGAATGGATGGTTGGGAAGAAGGAAGAGAGAGCAGGAAGGTCAGGAAAAACAAACAAACCTTTCAAACAAAAAACTCCAGTTGGCAAATTCAACTTCTACTACAAATTAACATGGTTGCTATGATCAAACATTGTAGTTACATGCTGCCTATTGGTCTAATGCATTGTGTAGCATAGCTTGTGACTATAGTTAAACAAGATGAAATCATCTTGTGTATCCACAAAATTTTCATAAAGACATGGAGTCAACTGCATTGACCATCGAATAATACCCATTTACACAAATTCCAATTTATTCACCCCATACTCCTATCAATGTTCCCCGCCTTCTAAATTCTATTAAGCATGTACACACAAGATGCAATTTACATTTGGTGAATTAACCTATCTACTTGCACTTTTAAGATGTTGGAGGCTTCAGTAGTCACAAGGAGAATGCACAAACAGCATCCATAGTCAGGACCAAAGCAGGGCCCCTGGAGTTTCAAAGCAGCATCTATATTAATTCTGCCATCTTTTAAAGAAATATCACATTTAAAAATTGCCAAGAGGAAAAAAAAAGAGGTACAGGTAGCCTCATTTTCTACTTCCTTTTTCATCCTGCAACGAAGCAGCTGTTTCCTCAAAAGGAGGAAGTGCTTCTGAAAGAGCTCTGAACATAATTGAGGTAAAGCAAGCTTTTGTGAGTGCTCTAAAGCCACAATGTGCTTTTGTAAGAAAAAAATACAACAGATTACACTTTCTTCCATCACACTTTTATTCATTTATTGTTTAAATCTAGTTTTCACCATATATACATTTTAAGATGTTGGAAACTGGAGAAGTCACAAGGAGAATCCCTTTGGTCTATCTTGTCCAAAGTAGTGCTATAGCACTCTGTAACACTACAGTAAGTGTTATAGAGCACTATAATAATATTTTAAAATGTTCTTTTATCTATTTTCCTTTGTCTGGAAAGAAACCAGTTTGTGAATCTAGAAGGTGACATTACAGTTAGGATCAACAGCTTAAAAATTAATGCAAACATAAATCAGCTCTGGAAATGAGAAGAAGAGTGGTATACAAGCACCTAAGCCATAATCTTAGAGCCCAAGCTTTACAAAGACTGCTGTAACTTGAAGTACTGTATAGTGATGAAATACAGGATAGCAGTTACAGGGAGAAGGCAGGAGGATGGAGGCTGAGAAGTATAATAAATCAACCATGATGGAACGGTGGAGCAGATTCGATCAGCCGAATGGCCCAATTCTGCTCCTGTGACTTACAGTCTTATTAAGGTGCCAACTGAGCTGAGATATGTAAGACTCCAATAATCTGCTATCTGACCATTCAGAAAACTTGATGATTTTGCATCTGGGTCACCATCTGAAATCCCAATGATTCAGCACCTGGCTCTTGTGAATGAAAGAAAATGAGTTGAACGGATAAGTGCAGCTACCCAAACTGATGCTTTTTAAAAATTAAAGCTTTATTAAAGACCATTGATTACCAAGGTGACGACTACCATGCTCCTCATCTGTTTACCAGGGCTCTGGATATCTTTCACCCTGTCCACTTGCCAGAGCTCTGGATCTCGTCCTTCTTTCCTTCTCATGCCATGTTTTATGCAATCTGTCCACTCTCTGAAGCCCTGAATCTCATGCTGCCTTCAGACTAATCACAACCCTAGTTCTTGAGTTACCCTTAAAATTAATAGAAAATCAACAGGAGAAACATAAAGTAACACACAAAATACCTAAGGAGCTCAGAAGGGTCAGGCAGCATCTATGGAAAGGAATAAACAGTTGATGTTTCGGGCTGAGACTCCTCTTCAGGACTGAAAAGGAAGGGAAAAAGTGCCAGAATAAAAAAGTTGAGGGAGGGGAAGGAGGTTATCTGGAAGGAAATAGATGAAGCTGTGGGTGGGAAAGGTAAAGGTCTGGAGAAGAAGAAGAATCTGATAAGAGAGGGGAGTCCTCCATAGGAGAAAGGAAGAGGGACCCAGGGGAAGGCAGGTGAGAAGAGGCAAAAGGCCAGAGTGTGGAATAGAAGAGGGGAGGAATAGAAACATAACATTTAAAAAAGTGATATAAATATGTAATGAGGCATTTATACAACATTTGAGTCTGAAAAATCAGCTACTTCAGCAACAAAGTCCTGAGTGTGCTGAATTAACAGAGTTTACTATAGACACAATTCATTGAAGCATGAAATAAGGGACCTTATACTTGACATCCGCAAAATACATATCCTCATATGGTCAGCTTTGATGGACAGGTCCTTCATTCACTTGCATGCCATCAGAAACTTGAATCAGATACCGAGTCCTGCCATGACCACAAATTACCAAATGGACAAGGAAAAAGATGGAAGGTTGCTCTTAAAGCTTCCTTGACAAAGTGTAACACCGTTACCAAACTGAGTGAATACCTAACCTGTGAAGTCTCAAAATGGAGCAGCAGAATTTGGAACTGCTCTGGGTCAGAAGTAGAAATGTCAAAAAGAGGGAGGAGTGTACCATAACACTAACCAGCCACACAACCTGTTGAGAACCTCTAGCCCCAACTGTGTCACGTAGTGCAGGCTCCGCATTAGCCTAACACTCCTCAGAACTGGAGTGGAAGCTAATTCTCCTCAATCTCAAAGAGACAAAGAAGATATAGACTTCCTTTGCAAACAACAGGCACCAAAGTCACAGATTAGAAACACAACATGAATAAAGTAAGCACAGGCATATTTTCACTAAAGCTGTTGAGCTGCATATCCAGTCTGACTTTATTACCCAATGTTTACTTCTCCAGCCACAAGCAGGCTGGTTTTGAAATCACAAGTTTCAGTACTTGAACCAAGCCACTCATGGTCTTCATCAACCTACACTTCCTTCTAATCTCCTGTTACCTCAGATCCAAAACTCCTTTAATATCATAAACATCACAAGACAATCCATAGCGACACTATCAAAAATAATATGACATCTAGGTAAAATATAATAAACATTATTGCATTGTCTAAAGGGGAACTGCACAAGGAGAGTCAAGGAATGCTAATGCCTGTAGTTCAGACAACCGAAAGCGTGGTCAACAATACTAGTGTGATTAAAATTATGGATGTGCAGAGTTTCAGAGGATTCTAGAGGTAGAGATTATAAGACCATAAAACATATGAGAAGAATTAGGCAATTTGGCCAATTGAGATTACTCCACTGATTTACTACTCCTCTCAACCCCATTCTCCGGTTTTCTCCCCATAACCTTTGACACTCTTACTAATCAAGAACCTATCAACCTCAAAGTTCATATATGTCACAATATAAAACCCTGAGATTTGTTTTCTTGCAGGCATACACAGTAAATCTCAGAAATACAATAGAATGACCATACCTTCCAGAGCAGACAAACAATGTGCAAAAGACAGCAAACTGTGCAAGCACAAAAGAAAAAATAAACAATAAATATCGAGAACATTAAATGAAAAGTCCTTGAAAGTGAGATCATGTGGAAACAGTTCAGTGATGGGGCAAGTGAGGTTGACTGAAGTTATTACCTCTGATTCAAGAGTCTGATGGTTGAGCAGTAATAACTGCTCCTGAACCTGCTGGTGTGGGTCCCCGAAGCTCCTACACTTTCTTCAAGATGGCAGCAGTGAGGAGGGAGTATGACCTGGGTCCCTGATGGTGGGTGCTGCTTTCCTGCAACAGAGCTCCATGTAGATGTTCTCAATGATGGGGAGGGTTTAACCCGTGATGGACTGAATCGTATCCACTACTTTTTCAGGGATTTTCTATTCAAGCGCATTGTTGTTTCCATACCAGCCTCTGAAGCAGTCAATATCCACCACATTTCTATTGAAACTCGTCAGAGTTTCAAATGACATGCCAAACCTTTGCAAACTTCTAAGGAAGTCTGGCATGCTTTTTTTTTGTGAGTGCACTTGCATGCTGGGTCCAAAGAATTTAAAGTTGCTGACCCTCTCTAGCTCTGACATCCCAATGAGGATTGGCTCATGGACCACAGGTTTCCTCCTCCTAAAATCAATAATCAGCTTCTTGATCTTGCTGACATTGAGTGAGAGATTCTTGTTCTGGCACTATTCAACCAGATTTTCAATCTCCCTCCTATATGTTGATCTGTCTCCACCTTTGATTCAGCCAACATCAGTGGTGTCATCAGCAAACTTAAATGTGGCATTGGAGAGGTATTTAGCCACATTGTCATAAGAATAAAATGGGTAGAACAGGGGCTAGGTACACAGCCTCATGGTGCACCTGTGCTCATGGAACTTGAGGATCCAATTGCACAAGTAGGTATTGAGGCCAAGATCTAGAAGCTTATTGCTTGGTTCTGAGGAGATGACAGTATTAAATGCCAAGCTGTAGTCGACAAGAACAACCTAATATATGCATCTTAAACATATTTGTATATGCGCTTTAAATTTACCCGTTGTGGCGTGGCCAAGCGGTTAAGGCGTTGCTCTAGTGATCTGAAGATCGCTAGTTCGAGCCTCAGCTAAGGCAGCGTGTTGTGAGCTTGAGCCAGGCATTTAACCACACATTGCTCTGCGACACCACCACCGCCAAGCTGTATCGGCCCTTGCCCTTCCCTTGGATAACATCGGTGGCATGGAGAGGGGAGACTTGCAGCTTGGGCAACTGCTGGTCTCCCGTACAACCCTGCCCAGGCCTGCACCCTGGAAACTTTCCAAGGTGTAAATCCATGGTCTTGCAAGACTAACGGATGCCTATTTTAAATGTACCCAATGACTCTGCCTCCACAGCTGTCTATGGCAATGAATCCCACAGATTCACCACTCCCTGGCTAAAGAATTTACTCCTCATCCCTGTTCTAAAGGAACCTCCCTCTATTCTGAGGCTGAGCCCCCAGGTCCTAGACTATAGGGACCATCCTCTCCATATCCAATCTGTCTGGGCCTTTCAATATTTGAAAGGTTTCCCCCTCCCCCCCATTGTTCCAAACTCCAGTGAGTACAAGCCCAGAGCCATCAAACTCTCCTCATACATTAAGTCTTTAATTCACAGGATCATTTTTGTGAGCATCTTCTAGATTCTCTCCACCACATCTTTTCGGAGATAAGGGGCAAGAAGGATGAGACAAAGTCATGGAAATTTGGTGTGCAGCTTAGGTGCACATGGTGGATGCATCAATGTGCCTGTAATCTTGTTCCAAATTAGTGACAGAAGTTACAGATTTCAGAGGGCTAACTGAGTATAGATCAGTTACAGATGTAGGAAGAGAACTAGCTCTTGGAATTTAATTCAGGCATGTTGGAAGATCAAATAAAAGGTGGAAGTATACAGGTAGTACTGAGGTCCAGATCCATAGTTAATTGAAAATGGCACCTCAGGTGGATAATGTGGTAGAGAGTATATGGCATGCCCGCCTTCAATGGTGGGAGTGCTGGAGATAAGAGTAAAGGAAGTCATATTGCAGAATCGGAGGATTACTTGGCAGCGTGGCTCCAAGGGCTAGAAGGGCCTATTCTGCACCGTATCTCAAAGAAATAAAAATTAAAAAATATATAAAGCTTCTGTCAGATGCATTTGCTTGTAATTTTGGTCATCCTCTTATTGAAAGGATGTGGAGTCTGTGGAGAGAGTGCAGAAGAAGTTTACCAAGATGCAATGAAATCTTGGAGCCAATTTATTTACTAATTGAAGACTAGATCATACTTGTTAAGACCATTCTTAATGTAAACCTAAATACTATATTTTAACTGTGGTTAGTCTTAGTACCCATTTATATTTTTCAATAAATTTATCTCATTGTATGCTAAAACTCCTTTATTATCCCCTTTTTACAACTACACCAAATAAAATAAATTCAGAAATGTCCATATATCACTGCAAAGTTAAAATTTCCTACACTAAATCAAAGGACAAAAAGAAATCATTCAACTATAACTTTGAGTTATACCATTACTTTTCCCTTCCTAATGTTTAATCCCACCAAACTAAACTTGATACATGCTAGTGGCCCATCAACCTTAGAGAATCTTCAAGCCCAACACAAGGACACAATGCACTTTTCTGACACAATGCACTTTTCCAGCACAATGGAACATTCAGTTATCTTGCTTCTCTTAGATAATTCAAAGAAAGCAACCAATCTGGTTAAGCAATAATCAAGTAACAACTTCATCAAAGCTATAAGGAGCACTATTTTTTCAGTATGTTTGAATTCTCTTTACACAGAGGCAACAATAGAGAAACAGTTCTAAGGTTGCAGGTTTCTGATTCTGCAGTAAAACAACATTAGGACTGATGAGATGGTTCTGGATGTAAGAGAGAAGAGTCAGTCAACATGGAATGGAAAACTGCTGGTCTGTTCCATATGAAGTGTTGGGCACTGTAATTAGAAACTACAGTCTAATCAAGGACAGGGGAAGCAGACAAACCAGTTGCCAATGTCTCCTCCCCCCCTCCATTTTGTGGACTCTAAACTAATTCTTGCTTTTGGATAATCTAATCAGAGCAACTGAATGTGGACACAGGAAGCTTCAGGTGATGACCTGTTAAACCTGAGACCATTCTCAAACAAGTAGCTATTTGTTATGTAAAGGGCATGGAATCTGTACTGATTCTTGACTTTGGGACAATCTAATCAGAGCAATTGAATGTGGACACAAGGAACTTCAGGTAATGACCTGTTAAATATGAGGCCACGTCCACACTAGACTGGATAATTTTGAAAACGTCAGTTTTGCTTAAAAACAATAGGCGTCCACACTAGGTGTTCATAAAAATATCTCTGGCCACATTGAAGTGGAGATTTCGGATCTCCTCCTACTGCGCATGCGCAGGACACATCTACCAAAAACAAGCGACATGCTTGGTGTCACTGTGAAAGAAGGTGCGTGTTTGTTCAGTTACAGACAAGAAAAACTTAAATGATGGACAGCCGTTGGCTCGCATGCAGGAGGACTTAAAAGTAAAAAAAAACAAATACTGAAGCATATGGAGGCAACTGACAGGGAGTTCACGGACAGTATAACCCGGCTGACGACGAACACTGAAAAACTGACCAACTCTGTTGCATTAATAAAGCACGTTGTTAAATGTGTAAAACATTGCTGCATCAGTATTATTTTGCATTTCCATACAATGTTACATCAGGCTGTTACACATCTATTGTTAGAGAAGTACTTGCATAAATAAGTAAACCACCTTCATACAAGCAAGGACAGAAAACAGGGCAAAGTGAGTATACTTATTTATTCAGTAAGTTATGGGTCAAAGTATTTGGTGAGTACATTTTTAACTCTTCTGGCCTCAGTCCTGTTGCCGTCTGTTCTGAAATTGTTAGGTTGCGTTCAAGAAAACCATGAAATGGCGCACTGCCGTCTGACAGTGTTTACAGATTTCTCCGGTTACTCCGCCCACACTGTTCTGCCCAAGTGGTATTTTCAAAATTACACATCCTGAAGAGCATTTCTGAAAAACTCTGGTTTCAGGGGACAAAAACGCCGTTTTAGTGTGGACAGAGTTTAAAAACGAAGAGAAAAAGCTTCGGTTATGGATTTATCCGGTGTAGTGTGGACGTAGCCTGATCATTCTCAGAGGAGTAGCTACTTATTATGTAAAATGCCAGACATACCAAAGAAGCAATCTGTAATCTCATTAGACTCTGTCTGGGTTGCCTCATTTAACTGGCTTGGACCAGTCAGAGTTAAAACACACAAATACACAAGAAAAAGGTGGGCAGAGCCATGAAACAATGTTAGTTGTAGTCCTGTAGAGTGACCAGTAAGAAGGTGACCTTGAGCAATGGGATGGAGATCCAACAGTTCAATTGATGAGGAACAGTATAAGAGTCAGGAGCTCCAAATATGCAAGCGAATAACTCTCCAGCAACCGGAGACCAACTATCGCTGATAAGGAGGACCCCACGAACACATGGAGATCGGTACCACGAGGAACGCCTGGCCAGCGTAGACTCCTTTCCCGGGCAATACTGTTCATGGAGGGTCAGGGGTTCTAGTAGGGTGCACACAGGTAGATAGTTTGTGAACCCATATGCTTTTTAGTTGAAACAAGTCAGTAAATACAGATTCTCTGTACCTTACTGATCATTATTACAAGGGGTGATTCTTGTAACAGAAGGTTTAACTCTAACTAGAAAGCTGAAGATCTAATTTTGAATGTTGACTTGAATATGGAGATATTGCATATAGGATTTAAAGAACAATGATTCAATATAGTCAGGTTAGATGGCAACTGAACTCTTTCTGAACATGTGGGAACTGTCGAGTAACGGCTGAATGTCTGTCAGTGGGAGGATAACTGGATTGTTTCTGAGCTCAACTATGTAAGCCCAAGAAATGTTTTGTCATGAAGATTAATGAACGAGACAGTAAAATGTCTAGTTGGTGTATGAGGGTGTGCTGAGGATTTGTTTGAAGAAACCAGACTGGTGCTGGTATGAAAACAAAGGAATTGTCTGTCTCTTGATGACCCTGTACTTGTGAAACTTATATACAAGTAGGAACTTTCCACACTTCATAGGAACTTTACTCAGACCAGAAACACATTCAGTACCTGGGACCACGAGGTGTTCTTACTAATCTGAATCGGAGATGCCCCAACAACAACCAAGTGATGATTTTGAGACCAGAAATCCCTGTGACTTGATATGTAGCATTTGATATGATTTATTTGCACTATCTATTCTGATAATACACTATGCTTAAGTTACTTTGTTGTTCATGTGCACTTATTACCACATCTCCTGGATACTTGAATAATTGTGTCTGATCAACCCAGCCTGTTACAAGAGAAAAATGGAGCGGCAGCACTAGTAACCAAATGGCAGTCCTTTTCCGATCAGCAAGCAGGATAGGCTCACAGAAGGAACTTTACCACCACCCGGTGGAAGTCCAGAAAGAAAGCAAAAGGATCTGTTTGCCTGGCGATGAGCTTTACATGATCTGTAGTTTTAATGCTACAATTTTGGAAAAAGTGCTTCAGTCACATGCACAACAGTGAGAAAGTCAAGCTTGAAGATTCCGCTGAGCAAACATCAGCTCAATTAAACAAACAGCAAGGTTGCAAACTAAGCAAGTGGCATGCATGTCTTGTTATAGTGTTACACCAGTTCTTTTAAAACATTAATGAACTTAAGTGGACCAATTCTAAATTCTGAAGAGACTGTGCTGGGAATTCATTTATTTAATTACCTCAATTAAGAAGTGCTTAAAAACAGTTAGTCATTCAGTCTTCGGAACTGAAAATTCTGACCAATTAAACTTAATGTGAAGAATTATGTGAAACCCTTTAGTGCTTCCTAATAACAAATTTGGATTATTCTTGACAATTCAGTCATTTTGTTGACATGTTGAGATAAACAGTACCAATAATTTGTAGGAAACAATATAATTTATGCAGCAAAGAGATACTGATTAAAACTGAATTCTAGTGGATTATATCAGAGAATTTTGAATTAAAAGCAATTAACTCTACACCACGGGTCAATTGCATACCGGAATTTCTTCAGAAGTCAAACCATACAAAAATTCATATTTTAAACCCAATTAAGATAACAGTATCCCATTTTTAATTTAATAAATTGGATATTTTTCATGAGCACAAATGGCACTCAAGTGACATGAGCATCATACAGGTTGAAACTCTCTAGTCTACTTCCTTTAGGACCTGACCAGGTGCTGGAAAACAGAAAATGCCACTTCCCCAATCATCCCCCTGAACAGAACTGTTCTTTTAGACAATCATGTGATACACAAGAGTTCTGAGAACCCAAATTCTGTGACTTTGAAATATCGTTGGCCAAGATTACAGAAGTTGCACTGGTAGGTTAATTAAGTTACAGATTAGTACAGATCACAGTTAATTTTGAATCTAAGTTAGAATTAGTTAAGCAGTATACATCTGAGCTATTGATTTAAGATGCTGAACCACAGGAACTGGCAGACCACAAAGTATCAAACTGTGATGTATGCCATCCGTATTCTATTCAAACAAAAGAAATGCAACAGTGCTTGTATAGTAACACTGCAACTAAGCAAAATCTTTTACAAATAATGAGGGTTGCCAACAAAGATAATGAAATTAATGATTTCCCACCGTATGGATGTAGATACAGCAAGCCCCACTTTCTTACCTTACTCCCTACATTCTGCCTCCCTTCTGGAATCTTACGTGGAGATTGCACCATACCAGAAGTATCTTGAACTACCTGTAATAAAAATAAAAATAGTTGCAAGTTAGTTTTTAAAAACAATGTGCCGTCACAAAATTATGTCATGTACAATATCCTAGGACTCCATCGCACATCACCTTCACGTTTTGATTTCATCAGAATCCAAGGTAAATTTTCTAAAATACTACAAGTTTCGCAAATAGCATCACAGGGTAACAGAGAGGAGAACAAGATGAGATTTTGATTGTTATGGCTTCTTCTTAGGCAGTTTCCTGGGATCAGAGGTGATTTGCTTTCACTCCATTTCTGTAGGTTCTGGTTGATAAGGTCAATGTGGGAAATGGTTCCACACGTAGGGTTGATGAGGCCTGAAAAGGCAACTCCTGCCACTACTTGTGCGGGGCTAACGGGTGATCCTGATGCACGGCCTCAATACATCCCTATTACTCCATCTGCTCCAATTTGAACAGTCGTAGGCCAGAGATTTACAGGAGTTTGAGGACTTGTTGCATTTCTTTAAGGAAGCACAACCTTGAATCTTTTTCCTCGTCCAAAATACTGTATAACCCCTTCTCAGACTGTGCTGAAATAGAGTACTTGCTTCATAAACAGCCAGGATAAACTCAATGGCTCCTGCAGTAAGTTATATAGTACTATGACTCAATGAAAAAATATAGGTAAGCACATTAGCAGTGCTACTAAAAATATTATGATGAAATATTCAAACTCTTGTTACTATTTTCCTCTCATCTGAAAACTAGAGAATACTATTCCACTCTTCTCAATCTGTGAAAAATATGCCACCCCCAGAATCAGTCTAGTCAATCTTCATAGCATTCTCTCTATGGAAAACACACCCATGCTTGGATAAGGACGCCAAACCTGTACAAGGTACTCGAGGAAGAAATGACCAGTACTGAAAAAAGTAACGTACGTTATAACACACGCTATAATATTAACCTCAGAATAATAAACCATATTCCTTATACCATATTGAAGGTAACATCAGGCCTCCAAAGGTTAATATTATAACATTAAATGGTATTAAAAGAGACATCCCAAAATATTACATGGCAAATTATCCAGAGTTCCCAGGTGTTAATGTTAAAACATTAAATAGCATTGAAGAGATATACTGAAATAATTACGCGGTAAATGATCTACCTTATACAGAATCCAGAAGCTTCCAGTAAAATGGACACTGCGGTCTCTCTGGTCCAAAGCAAAGATGTTATTGTTCGTGCTTTATCTGTTTTACAGTCACAAGACAAAGCTGGCTATTAAGAACATCCAGTTCATCAAGTCCATCCCGCTAGCTAGTTGCTAGATAGCAATGGAGCTGGACTTTTTGCACACCGTCAGTCACCCAAGGATAAAGGTATCCAAGACAGTGCGCGATCCAACAAGCCGTTGGAATGATTGGTTTGGACGTTTTTCTTGTGATTGCAATACCCTGTTGGACATCGGCAATATAGAATTCCCTGGTTCATTGGTGAAACTGACGGCTGGAGAGCTATAGAGCTTGGTTGTTGTGCGCACACAGCACATATGCCTTGGCCTCATCTATTGCAGGCGTTGGTGAAGTAAACACCAGAGCTGGCTGTGTGCCACTGGATTCCACACTAGGTTGGGAGCTGGCCCCTCCCAACAGTCTGCTCTCCAGAGTTTAGACCCAGGAGCACAAGATGAGGAACTGCTGCAGCTTGTTCTTGTAGAGGTGCAAGTTCAGGACAACATGCATACACTCGGGAATCTGGGATACAATTTTTATTACTGTATGTTTTTTGAACTATAATTATATGGGCTATATGTCCAATGTGCTGTGTATGACTTCGTTACTGTGGTTTTCACCTTTGCACCAGAGAAAAGCTACTTCGTTTGGCTGTATTCTTGTGTATAGTTAAATAACAATTAAATTTGAACTTGAACTTAATGCTAAAACATTAAATGGTATTAAGGTGACATACTGAAATATCACAAGGTAAATTACCTGCCTTATTCAGAATCAGATATAATAATATCAAAATAGCGCATGAACTCATGTGTCCCACTATGAGAAATTATCTGGTAGCCTATTAGTTAGATGATTAAAAGGATAATGACCAGCTGCTTTTCTCAGCCAAGGTATGCAAAAAATGACAGTGGAGTGAAATTATTTTAGAAATGAAACACTATCATTTTCAAAACAAAAATCTACTTACCACACTTCTACATTGGATGAATAGACTTTTATACATTCCCAGAAATTCATCATAATCAATTGCTAATTAAACAAGGAAGAAAAAGAACAGTTACATTAAAGCTTTATCTGAATAAGTAAAATGTGTTTGTTTTTATTAAGTGAGAATTAAGTTCCAAATTAAGGAAGGTATAACAAATTATAATAACAAGACAAGTACTTTGTTGATTCTTCGATATTATGTTGAATTCTTTATCTTACTTTTATACACTTACTTATAACTTCATTGTTGAGAAGACTTGAGGTTTCCCTTAGTCTTTTAACCTGCCTTTTTGTAACATGCTGGAACATAGATCTGCACCAAGGCAATAAACAATCCAACTGTTAATAGCTGGATGCTGAAATGACATTAAGATGATAATGCCATGTATCTGTGAGCTTCCACACCTGATCAAATAGATTCTGATAAATCAAACAAGTTCTTATTTTCCAGTATAATCCAATTTAGCTTCCAGAGTCTCAAGTGGAGGGCAGCAATTTAAGAAAGAGCAATTCTGGGTGAAGTCAAAATTCAAAGTTCAAAATAAATTTATTATCAAAATACACATCACCCTATACAACCCGAAGATTCATTTTTTTACAGCATACTCAAAAAATCCATAATCGAATCAATGAATGACCTCACCAATTTGTACATTCAACCCATGTGCAAAAGACAACAAACTGTTCAAATACAAAAAAGAAATACTAAAAATAAACAAATAAGTAATAAATATTGAGAACATGAAATGAAGAATCCTTGAAAGTCCTTTGGTTGTGGGAACGTTTCAGTGATGGGGCAAGTGAAGCTGAGAGAAGTTACCCCTCTGGAGACAGAACCAGATACATGTCAGCTATGGCAGGGTTCGCAAGCCATTACTTCCTACAAGGCAAAACCTAACATCATAACCATGATGCTTCACTTCCAGCTAAGCTCAATGGCTTTCATGCACATTTTGTAAGGGAGAATAAAACTGTACCAGTGCAAATCCCTGCAGCATCTGCGACCCTGTGATATCTGTCTCAAAGGCCAATGTCAGAGCATCTTTCAAGATCAAGGCACCTGGGCCAATGGTTTATCTGGCGGGGCACTGAAAAATAGTGCCAGCCAGATGGCTGGAGAGGTCAAGGGCATTTTCAATCTCTCACTGCTGCAGTCGAAGGTTCAAAAGAACATCAATCATACCAGTGACCAAGAAGAGCAGGGTGAGCTGCTTCAATGACAATCACCCAGCAGCAGTCACATCTACTGTGCTGAAGTGCTTTAAGAGATTGGTCATGGTAGAAATTACTTCTGCCTAAGCAAAGACCTGGACCCTCTGAAATCTGCCTACTGCCACAACAGATCTTCAGTAGATGCAATCTCACTGGCTCTCCATTCAGCTTTGAATCACCTGGACAACAGGAATACCCATGTTAGGCTGCTGTTTATTGATTACAGCTCAGCATTCAACACCATAATCCCATCAATACTAATGAAGAAGCATCGAAACCTGGGCCTCTGAAACTGCTTCCTTGACTTGCACATCGGGAGATCAGTCAGTGTGGATCAGAACGAGATCTCCTCCTCACTGACGATCAACACTAGTACACCTCAAGAATGTGTGCTTAGCACACTATTCTACTCTCTCTACACCATGACTATCAGTTGGGCACAGCTCAAATATGATCTATAAATAAGCTAATCACACATCTGCTGTTGGCAGCTTTGCAAATGGTGCCAAGGAGTACTATGGTACAGGAGTGAAATAGATTGGCTGGTGAATGGTGTTGGGACAAACTTTACACCTAACATACTAAAGCAATTACAAAAAAGGCATGTCAATGGTTATATTTCATTAAGAATCTGAAATTTGGCATGTCACCGAAGACTCCGGTAGATTTCTACAAATGTACTGTAGAGAGCATTCTCGCAGGTTACATTAGCATCTGGTATGGAGACACTAATACACAGGACTGGAAAAAGCTGCAGAGGGCTGTAAACACAGCAGCATCATCATGGGCACTGGCTTCTCCACCATCAAAGGCATCTTCAGTAGGTGATGCCTGAAAAGGCACATCCATCATTAAGGACCCTCACCATCCAGGACATGCCCTCCTCTTCTTATTGCTACCATCAATATTTATTGATGTAACTTATAGTACTTTTTAATGTATTGTACTGCTGCCATAAAACAAATTTTATGAAATATGTCAGTGTTAATAATCCAGATACTGATTTAAAAATGGATTGAGCAGAAACCAAATAAACATTGGAAATTGGTACCTGTGTGGGATAGAAATGTTCTGTTGACAAGAATAATCAGATTAAGAAGAAACATATTCAAACACTTTGTAAATTATTAATTCAATGTGGATAGTTGTCGTGGACTTTTGAAAAGTACTTGTGGACTAGTGCGTTCACACAAAATCATTCAGAATCTTTCCCAGCCAGAAGCTCTGGATGAACCAAGAGACTGACAATCTGCTGAAGACTAGATTAGTGGCGTTCAGGACAGGCGATCCAAAGTACAAGTCGTTCAGGCATGGCCTCCGAAAATCCAGCTCACATGCAAAGTAGTAATTCTGGGTTAAACCTGAATCACGAAAAAATGCAGGGCTTGGCAAAAACCAAGCAACGTAACAAGGTTTCACTACCAAATAAGCTCAAAGCCATTTATGCTTGCTTTGACCGACAGAACACAGAGCCTTCTTCACAAATCCCCACAGCTCCCAACAACCCTGTGATTTTAGTGTCTGAGGTCGACGTGAGAGCATCCTTCAAGAGGGTGAATCCACAGAAAACATCTGGTCCAGCGACCATAACTGGCCAAGTATAGAAGATGTGCTAGTCAATTGACAGGAATGTTTATGGACATTTTCGACCTCTGGCTTTGGCAGTCTGAAGTACCCACCTATTTCAAACAGGCTTCAATCATACCATTGCCCAAGAAGAGAATAGTAATCTGTCTAAATAACTATTGTCAGTAGCACTTACATCCTCTATGATGAAGAGCTTTGAGAGGTTGGTCATGAAACATATCAACTCCTGCCTTAGGAGTTACCTGGACCCAGTCCTGTTTGCCTATCGGCACAACAGATCAACAACAAATATAATTTCATTGGCATTTCACTCAGCTCTGGAACAACAAAACAATGAAGATGCATTAGGCAGGATGCTCTTCAATGACTATACTCAATAGTTAACACTATCATCCCCTTGAATCACTTAAGCTCCAAGGCCTAAAGGCCTCAATACCCCTTTGTGCACCTGGATCATCACTTGCAGACCCCAGTCAGTACGGATTGGCAACCACATCTCCTTCAAAATCACCTTCAGCACAGGTGCACCACAAGTCTGTGTGCTTAGCTCCTTGCCCTACTTGTTTTATACCTTTAAGTACAGCTTCAAAGCTAAAGTTGTTGATGAACTGGCATACAGTGCCTTGAAAAAAAAAATCCAGCCCCACAACTACTTTCACATTCTACTGTCTCATTTTCTAAATTTAAAATGTATTGAAGCAGGATTCTTTGAGCTAATTTACAAAACATTGTGCATCGTGCCAAATCAAAAGAAAAATTCCAAAAATTGTCAATGATTTGCTAAAAATTAAAAACCAAAATTGTGAGGATGAAAAAGTATTCATCCCCTTTGTAATTACGACATCAAGTGCAATATGTATATGACCTTAACAACACATCTAATATGTTGATGTAGAAAATTGGAGGATCACCTGAACAAATGCCCCCTCTCTCTGCAAGGTTCAACAGTACGGCAGATTTTCAACAGATCAAACCAAAATGAAGGCAAAAGAGTGTTCAAGGCAGATCAGGGAAATGATAATAGAGAAGCACAAATCTGGCAAAGGGTAAAAGACCATCTCAAAGACACTGAACATACCTCGGAGCTCAGTGCAGTCCATCATGAAAAGTGGCAAAAATATGAAACCACAACCACACTGTCTAGGTCAGGCCATCCTCGAAACTTAGCCACTAGAGAAGAATGGCACTTGTAGAAGAGCCGCTAATGTGACACCAACAGTCACTCTGAGTGAGCTGTAGAAGGCAGTGGCTGCAAATGGAGATGAAGTTCAGAGCTCCACAATCTCTAAGGCCTTGCACAAAAAAGGCATTTATGGAAGAGTGGCAACAAAGAAGCCCTCTCAAAAAAAAAACTTAGCTTGCCTGTAAAGACTTTACAAAGCATCACTAGATAATACTTTAAAGACGGAGAAGAAGGTCTTGTGGTCGGATGAGTCTAAAGTGGAACTTTTTGTTCTCAACACTAGGCAGTACGTGTAGTGCAAATCTAAAACTGCACAACAGCCAGGTAACACCATCCCTACTATAACATATGGTGGAGCTAGCTTCATGCTATGGGGATGCTTTTCAGCAGCAGGGACAGGAAATCTGGTGGGAAGATTAATGCTGCTAAATAATAGAGAGAAACCTGGATAAAACCTGCTAGCCTTTGCCAGAAAGCTTAAACTGGAGAAGAAGTTCATCTTTCAGCAGAACAATGACCCAAAGCACACTGCCAGAGCAACCATGGAGTGGCTTCATATGGAGAAAACTGATGTCCTTCAGTGGCTCAGTGAGAGTCCTGACTTTAAGCTGATTGAAAATCTCCAGCAAAACCTCAAGAATGCTGTCCACCACTGCCCACCACCTAACCTGGCACAGCTTGAGCAATTCTGTAAGGTGGAATGGGCAAATCCTGCTCCATCATGCTCTGAAAAGCTAATAGAGACTTCTGCAAGTAGTAATTCAACTAAGCATAGAGTACAGTGGGAATGAATACTTTTCAACTGGTGACATTTCAGTTTTTGAACTTTTAGTTTCTCATATAACCATATAACAATTACAGCACAGAAACAGGCCATCTCGGCCCTTCTTGTCCATGCCGAACGCTTACTCTCGCCTAGTCTCACCTACCAGCTCTCAGCCCATAATCCTCCATTCCTTTCCTGTCCACATATCAATCCAATTTTTTTTTAAATGACAAAATCGAACCTGCCTCTACCACTTCTACTGGAAGCTCGTTCCACACAGCTACCACTTTCTGAGTAAAGAAATTCCTCTTTGTCTTACCCTTAACTTTTGCCCCCTAACTCGCAACTCATGTCCTCTTGTTTGAATTTCCCCTACTCTCAATGGAAAAAGCCTATCCACGTCAACTTTATCTATCCCCATCATAATTTTAAATACCTCTATCAAGTCCCCCCTCAACCTTCTACACTCCAAAGAATAAAGACCTAACTTGTTCAACCTTTCTCTGTAACTTAGGTGCTGAAACCCACGTAACATTCTAGATAAATTAACCAGATAGTCCCTATTCAAATAATGCAATACCCAAGAAACTTCCAGAATAATACGAAGAACTGTAACCATTAGGAGACACACTGAACAATTGCATATGCATAGGCAATTATACAAAATACAAACAGCCATAAGAAAGTTAAACTACAAAGAAAATAACAATTATACAGTCTAATCCAACAGATCTGAACAACTGAACCTCTTCACTAACTGCTTTAGAATTTTCTCCATATATTGGACCCTATTGTGGGAAAAAAGAGAACATGTGATTCACAAATATAAAAATTCTTCATTAAATTGATCAAAATCCCTGGTTGTAATATTTATGTGAACGAAGGATTGGGGCTAAATACTGTATACAAGGGAGATTGAAAGTCAGGTTGAATGGTTCCCTAATAACAGCCTCTCACTCAATGTCAGCAAAACAAGGGACTGATTATTGACTGTAGGAGAAAGAAACCAGAGATCCACGAGTTAGTCCTCATTAGGGAGGTGGGGGTGGAGAGGGTCAGTAACTTCAATAAGGCCCCTATATCAGATCCGTTCCAGGATCAGTACTTACGTGCTATTACAAAGAAGGTACAACAGCACCTTAGCTCTCTTAGAAGTTGCACAGATTCAGCATGTCATCTAAACTTAAAAACTGCTTTAGGTACACAGTGGAGAGTATTCTGACTGGTTGTATCATGGCCTGGAATGGAAACACCAATGCCTGGGAACAAAAAGTCAACAGAAAGTGGTGCATATAGCCCAGTCCATCACAAGAAAAGCCCTCTTCACCATTGAGACCATTTACAAGGTGCACTGCCAGAAGAAAGCAGCATCCACCATCAAGGACCCCCACCATCGGGGGCGGGGGGCTCTTTTATTGCTACTACCATCTGGCGGGAGGTACAGGAGCCTTAGTCCCCACGCCACCAGATTCAGTTAGTTTTTAACCTTACAACAATCAGGCTTTTGAACCAGCATGGATAACTTCACACACTTCAATTCTGAACTGATTCCATAACCTACAATGAAGGACTCTAAAATGCATGTTCTTAGTATTAACTTCTATTATTTGCACAATTTGTCTTTTTTGCACATTAGTTGTTTGTCAGCCTTTTCATAAATGTGTGCATTTCTTTATTTTCCTGGAATGTCTGCAAAAAAAATCAACCTAAAGGCAGAATATGTTGACATATTCTTTGGATCATAAATTTACTTTTATTTTGACACTCAACACTATATACAAAATAACAGCCTATCACAACCATTCACTCACTCCACTAACAATGCACAGTAGCAGTAGTTTGCATCACCCACATATCACCTCCTCAGACAGCACCTTCCAAACCCATCACTTCTACCACCTAGAAGGGCAAGGCAACAAAAGCATGGGAACACCATCACCTGGAAATTGCCCTCCAAGTCACATACCATCCTCACGTGGGAATATAATCGCTATCCCTTCACCATCACTAAGTAAAAATCCTGGAACTATCTCCCTAACAACATCATGGATACACCCTCATCTCAAGGACTGTAGTGGTTCAAGAAGGTAGTCATCCACAACATGCTAAAGGGCAACTAGGGATGGGCAATTAAAAGCTAGCTCAGCCTGTGAGCCCACAACCCTTGAACAAATAAAAGAAACCTTGTGAGTGAAGTGATGCTGCTGATTTAGAGCCTGATCTTGCTGACTGGCGCAGTGGGCTTAAGGGATCATACGGCTTGCCTCAGCCACTGTTTCTCATGAAAGTACATATTTTATCATGTTTTCCAATGATTATCATGATCGGAAGGTCCTTTTGTTAAAAAGTGATCATTTATTCCTTTGCAGTATTTAGACTTATACTAATAATTATAGTAGGATTAAAGGAAACAAGCAGGAATGATAAAATTTATCGGTACCCCTCCAGAGAACTAGACATAAAGCCCCTTTACCACAAGCACACACTTACCATTACTAAAACCTTTATCCACTGTTCTAACTTCATCATTTACATAACTGTCCAGCATATTCCTATCAGTGAAACAATTTGTGATGATTAGAGACTAAGGCAGCTTCCATCAAAGTAATTTATAAGTATTCATTTTTATAGTAGTCAACGTTTGCTTACTTGTTAAAATGAGGGAGGAGATCAAGGAATAGTTCTTTCAATTCTTCTTTACTTATTTTACCATTCTTGTCCTAAAATCAAGTCAAACCATGGAGATAAATACTTTTGAAAATGTTGCCACTAAAATCATACAAAAGGCACATTTTTGAAACTTGGATCTCTATAAATGAAATACATTTTAAAAATTTCTGTCCGTGCATTAAAATAGCTAATACAATAGAAAAAGGATTAAATGGTTAGATTATGATTTCTTGCAGTGGCTAACAATCCAAGAGACTACATTACTTACATTCTTAAAAGCAAAGGAACTTTTGTAACATTTTATACCTGTTAACAAAATTGCTTTGTGTAAGCATTTGTTGAGGATAACAATAAAAACCAAACTGATGTTTGTTATCACCTATACAGGTCAAAAGGCCAGTAAGAATAAGAGAAACATAGACTATTAAAATCAAAAATCACTGTCTAGTTCTAGTCATTGAGACATGTAGGAATTTCTCACTATAAATTAAGTGAGAGAACCATGTAATGAAGAACTAAACTTGCCAATCCCAAAGGGTGTGACACAGGAAAATGAGAATAACACTTAGAAAATCAAATTCAAATTTTGTAATGGAACACAGGCTTAAGCTACTGAAACTTAAATTTAGAATTTAAGGTTTCTCTGTATGGTCAGTGTCAGCAATGTAAGAATTTATTTCCTAATTTTATATTTCTGCCTTGAGGATAAAATTATATAACAAATGCTATGGGTCCAAGGGGAAAAAGTCACAGTATTTTTTGATTATTAAAATGTCTTAAAATTCTATCAAGTACTTTATCACCTGCAAATGCTGCAATTTCTGGCCTCAACATTGAATTTTACATCTTCAGGTAACTTGATTCCTTGGCATACATAAGTTACCCTTTCTCAACTTGTTTTCCCTCTGTTTTTTTTTCCTGTCTGCGAAAGGGGAACATGCACAACCTGTCCTGGCAGGAGTGTCCTTATGCGCTGTACTTTGAGACCTCGACATTGTTCTTATTTTATGCTCGTACTTTGATTGTTCCCATTCAGTCACTGGTCTCAGCCTGAAACATCTAGACTTGATTCCTTTCCATAAGTAGATGACCTGCTGAATCCCTCCAGAATGTTGTGTGTGTTGTTCTGGATTTCCAGCATTTGCAGAATCTTGTTTTTACAGTTTATAGCTTATCCCAGTGGTCAACCTAGTTTTCTTGTATCAGAGACACCACACCACCATTCACCATCTGTGCAGCTTAGTGAACAGCTTTTCACTCCTCCCCAGTTGTGACAAAGGGGTTTTTGATCCAAAATGTTAACTCTGTCTCTTCTCACACTCGAAACCTGACTTACTGAGCATTCCCAGCATTTTCTGATTTTATTTTAGATTTTGAACATCTGCAATTTTCTAGCCTTCACTGAAAATAAAACTAGTTTCATGGTACATGATTATCCATTCCCTAAAGTTAGTATTGTGGCGACCCACTTCCCAGTGCACAGTGCAAAGCGGCGCACGCCGGCATTGAGGCTGGTCGCAAAAAGGGCACCAAGCCTGCTTCACCAGCAAGGGGAAAAGCCCGTGCGTGGGACGGGACTGTGAATACGCGCCCCCTACAGCATTCCCGCCCGGGGAGGGTGGGATCAGGAAGGCTTTAAAGCGAGGCCGCAAAGTTGGAATAAATCTCTTTTTGCAACTGCAGCTCACCGCTCCGTGTCGTTATTTCAGTGCTGTGTGTAGCACACCACTACAATTGGTGACCCCGACAGCCCAAACGATATTTGGGCCGAAGATGAACGACGCTGCATCTGTTTCGTTAAAATTGCCAAGCTTCTGGATGCTGCGACCTTACCTATGGTTCCAGCAAGCAGAAGCCCAATTCCACATTAGGCAGATAGCCTCAGATGCCACACGTTACTACTACGTGGTGAGCTCCCTCGACCAGGAAACAGCAGCCCAGGTTGAGGAGTTCATACAGTCACCCCCAGTGGACGGCAAATACACAGAATTCAAAGCCTTGCTCATAAGGACTTTTGGACTCTCAAGGCGCTGCTCCAGGAATGTCTGCTCAAACATGAGGCAGGGAGAGCATCTCGTTCATCAAAGCCGACGGCAGCTTGTCTCCCAAACCATCCAGGTGCAGTAAGAGGACATCCGCCTGCTGCTGTCTAACGCAGATTTCAGCGACCCCCGGAAGGTGGCGGCCCCGGCGGTCTTGCTGTGGAAAGCCAATAAGGAGAGTGGGACGTCCGTCGCACAGATCACCAGGCCACACTCCCAGCAGTAAACCAGACCAGGCCCAGCCGCAGAGCCCACTAACCCCAGAGGCAGGGGTGAGGAGACCAATGAACAATGATGCTTCTACCACTAGTGGTGGGGCGCAGAAGCCCGCCGCTGTAGCCTGCCCTGCAAGTTCCCGGGAAACGTCAAGGCCAGCCGCCGCTGATGGCTACGGCTGCTGGCCATCGGGATAACCTCCTGTACATCTGGGACAAGCAGTCGGGAAGCTGCTTTGTTGGTCAACACCGGAGCCGAGATCAGCGTCTTACCTCCGACGAGTTATGACACCCGCAACAGAGCACCGGGTCTCATCCTGAGGGCCGCGAACGGCAGCACAGTAAGGACCTACGGCACCTGTACGGTGCAGCTACAGTTTGGCTCCAGCCAGTTCACATGGGACTTCACACTGGCCGCCGTAGCCCAACTGCTCCTGGAAGCAGATTTTTTGTGGGCTCACAGCCTACTGGTCGACCTGCCGAGGAAGAGACTGGTACACGCTGAGACCTTTCAAACTTTCTCCCTGGGTGCAGCCCAGTTGCCGGCTCCACACCTAGACTCCATCACGCTGTCCGACAACGACTTCACCAGAGTCCTGGCGAATTTCCCATCGGTTCTCGCTCGCCGACACCACCTCCGAATCTTTCACCTGGGTTCTGATTGCCACCTGGGTATCTCGCTTTGGTGTACCGGCCCACATTACCTCCGACAGAGGTGCCCAGTTCACCTCCAGCCTGTGGTCAGCTATGGCCAGCCTTTTGGGGACACAGCTGCACCACACAACTGCTTACCACCCACAGTCGAACGGCCTGGTGGAGCATTTCCATCGTCACCTGAAGTTGGCTCTCATGGCCCGGCTCAAAGGGCCTAACTGGGTGGACGAGCTTCCCTGGGTCCTGCTCGGAATCCGCACGGCGCCCAAAGAAGATCTGCACACCTCATCTGCCGAGTTGGTGTATGGCACATCCCTGGTCGTCCCAGGAGAGTTCGTACTAGCCCCAAGGGGGCAAGAGGAAGAACCCGCAGCAGTCCTGGGCAGGATACGCGAGAGGCTTGGTAACCTGGCCCCCATACCCACTTCGCAGCATGGGCAGAACCCGATCTGCGTACCCAAAGACCTGCAAAACTGTAAGTTCGTTTTTGTACGGCGGGGCAGACATCGGGCACCGCTACAGCGGCCCTACGAGGGGATGTTTACGGTGATCAGAAACAACGGGTCCACATTCGTGCTGGACACTGGGGGGAAGAGGAGGTTTTCACGGTGGACCGACTCAAACCGGTCCACGTGGCCTTGACGCAGCTGGTCGAGATTCCAGCACCGCGACGCAGAGGCAAACCTCCCAAACAGAGTCCGACCAAGACTGTGGACATTGGGGGGTGAATCGCCGGTTCTGGGGGGGTTATGTGGCGACCCACTTCCCAGCACACTCAAACCGGCTCACAAAGCGGTGTGCGCCGGCATTGAGGCTGGTCGCAAAAAGGGCGCCGAGCCTGCTTCACCAGCAAGGGGAAAAGCCCGCTTGTGGGACGGGACTGTAAATACTACAGCATTCAGGAAGGCTTTGAAGCGAGGCCGCAAAGTTTGAATAAATCTCTTTTTGAAACTGCAGCTCACCGACTCCGTGTTGTTATTTCAGCGCTGCGTGTAGCACACCGCTACAGTGTCACAAAATCCTGAGATAAAAACTTGCAATTTCATTGTCAGCTCTGCCCAAGCCATTTGCTAGGACTGCCCAATCACTTCAAAAAATAAATTCTTTCAGCATTTAGGACCCAACAACTTCAATTTGCCTCACAAAACATCTTTATACTTAACACATGAAAATTAAATTTTAAACTTATTTTAGCATAAGTTGACAATTGCAGTTCCATTGGTGAAAAATTTAAACTCACTTTATCATAAAATTCAAACTTTTTCTTCACTTCTGCTATGTGCTTTGTTGTTAATTCCTAAAAAGAAATGAAACATTAGTATTGAACCTGAAAACAGGTCATGATACAAAAAATTCATAAAATGGAGATTGTTGGACATTTGTATCGTCTGTCATTTACCCTCTTTTACTGTGCATTAGTAGCTTCATGATATATATTATACAACTAAAACTCAAAAACTATGATACTCCCCTAACACACATTAATACTGTACTAACAGAAAACTGTTGGCAGTAATACCAAAGACAATATATTCAGTTCAAGTTAGTTTTCGTTAGCTCTTGTGCAGAACAATCCGGCTAGCTGTTATCCCCTGTGTATTCTTCTTATTGCTGCAATTTTACTTCAAGTATTTATCTGGAATGCCACAGAATGCCTACTGAATCAGCACTCACCCTTCAAGAAAGAGCATTCCAAAATTTAACAACACCTCACATCATCAATCACTTCAAAATTGTGGCTTCTAATTATTCATTCTTCAAACATTTTAAGTGATGTTTTAAAATTATCCCACCACAGTGCTTGTGCCCTGCCTATTTACAACATATTCAGTAACCACTTTATTAGGTACACCTATATACCTGTAAATACTTTATCAGCCTATCATGTGGCAGCAATTCAATATAAAAAAGAATGCAGATATAGTGAAGAGGTTGAGTTGTTGTTCAGATCTGTTGGATTAGACTGTATAATTGTTATTTTCTTTGTAGTTTAACTTTCTTATGGCTGTATTTTGAATAATTGCCTATGCATATGCAATTGTTCAGAGTGTCTCCTAATGGTTACAGTTCTTCGTATTAGTCTGGAAGTTTCTTGGGTGTTGCATTATTTGAATAGGGACTACCCAGTTCACTTATCTTCAAATTTGAATGGAATGTCTGTTACCTATACTATAAGAGCAGAGCATGTTGACTTGCCATCTTTTTCTTCTGTTTGTTCTTTTTCCCTGTTCATTTTTCTTGCTTCTTTCCATTTCCAATCTTTTGTTCTTTTAGCACTTAAAGTGATTATGAAGTTTATGCCTCATTCTTGACTTCTGAAAGAACTTCCGCTCAAAAATATCCGAATCCAAAACACTTGGCATAGTTAGCAGGATGACTGCAAAGATTTAAGGAATTGGAAGGATCCAAGATGAAGTGGAAACTTTTGTGCAAACTTAAAAGGAGGTAAGAGCTTCCTCTATAAATTTCAGATCATCCGAGAAAAATGCCTAGATCATGCTTCAATACACCATTTAGTGCAGGTTTAAGAAAACAGATCTGCAAATATCAGACCAGCACTGAAATTAATATCATGCTCAAATTAAATTTGTATAAGCTGGTACAACTTAAGAAATTTTTCAGTTGCAATTTAATGCTTAAGAAAACATTTAAATTGCAATCCAGTGAGGATAACGTTATTTGCAAACCAAAAGTATTGATTGCAAGCCTACTGAATTTCTGTTGGAGTCCTAAAATATCAACTGTAATCCTATAAATTTCAGTTGAAATCTGATAAGATTTCAACACAATCCTACAATATTTAGGTTGCAGGATTGTAATCTGATAATATTTCAGATCATAGTCTAACTGATTTAAAGAAAATATACAATTAAGTGTGACACAGATTGAAATAAGACGATGGACACATCCAGTCCTGAAACCTCCACATCCAGTGATGTGTGAACAGATGTCTGAGGGCTTGAGCTCTTACTGAATAAAACATCTTAGTTTGTTTAAGATTAGTGAAAAAATCCAAATCAAAAATGTCAATGTTAAGTGAATTAAGAAGGCATGTGATAAGATCCAGAGAATGCCTGAGATAAAAGGAAAATAAAACTGGAAAATGTAAGTTAAAGGTAAGAACATATGGTCAGTTTTATCAAATGTGTGAGCAAGTGAAAAAGTTAATAATGTGAAGAAATTAACTAAACAATTGGGAAAAAAAAGGAAAACGTGAGATAAACTACAGAAAACAGTATGATAGAGACAGTAAAAAGTCAAGAGCAAATTTCTGCATTAACTGAAAGAATGAATGAATGAATAAACAATATGATAAGTGTAATTAAATTGAAATGCATTATGCAGAGCTTCAAAACAGACTGAAGCAGATGAGAAAACTTCGCAGGGTCTTCAAAGGGATGCTCCAAACAACGGCGCTTCTTCTTGGGAAATACCCAAGAAGCACACGTGGATAGTCATCCAAAATGGTGCCACCATCTGACTGAGGAATTACAGCATGGACATGACATGGACTCCACAGTGGCCTCTAGCAACTAAAGTGAGCATGACAGGTATGAAACAACAGGACTAGCAGCTATATCACAGCTTGCTCCAATAAAGACCAATAGAGACATGTAGGACTCAAGATAAAGCCTATGAAAGGAGACTGACAGTGAATTACTGGGTTGCTAACCAATGTATGACAATCTACCACCTCCAGTGGAAGATCCATCAACTATTTTCAATGCCCTGAAGCCATCACACAAGTGGTTTACAATTACTAATATGCCAAATAGATTCTGGCCCTTATCACTGATGTCTGAATGTCAACCGTGGTTGGCTTTCACAATTGATGGTCAACAATACCTGTGGCTATCTCAGGGCTCTACAATCAAGTTCAAAGTACATTATCAAAGTACGTATACGTTATACAACCTTGAGATTTGTCTCCTTACAGGCATTCACTAAGGACAGAAACCCAGAAGTACCCATTAAAAAAAGACCCAACGTGCAGAGAAAACAGACAAAACAAATCATGCAAACAATAAAAGCAAACAAACAGCATTCAGAACTGAACTTTTTATGAATGTCAGACACAAAGCCAGGCATCAGTGCGATTGGAGTAGGTCACAGCCTCAGTTCAGCGCAGAGCTGAGTAAACATTGCAGTACCACTGACACGAAGCCAGGCACTACTGCTGCCGGAACAGCCCATAGCTCAGAATAAGACAAAATTGCAACAAGAGGAAGTAATTTACTTGGGGCAGAAAATTTCCAAAATAAACAGGAAATCACTGAGGATTGTGCAAAAGCCATTGAGTCAGCAAAGCCACTTACAACAGTCCAGCAACTGCGAACATTTCTGGATTTGTGTAACTACAATAGAGCATGGGTCAATTCATATGCTGAAAGTGCTCAACCACTCAACAATCTGCTGAAGGGCAATAAGAGCTCAGATGACCCTATGACTCTTCATGAAGAACACATGGAAGCTTTTCAAACTTTAAAGATACTGCACCTGCATTAGGAATCCCTGATACAGGTAAACCATTAATACTGTATGTTAGTGAGAAACGCATGACAGCAGTCTTAGCTTGTGAACATAGAGACCGACAGAGTCCTGTTGGTTGTTACTCTGACAAAGATCTGATTCTAAAGGCTCTTCAAATGATTGACAGAAGAATTTGAATGGCTGGATAGGCTACTACCCCTGAAACTGAAGTGATGGCATCAGGAAATGGCTTCTGGTACTTCTGCCCATCAGACAGGTCTGAAAGCTTTGATTGAAAGCTGAGGGGATGGCAGAAGAAAGATCAGCTAATATCTATACTGATTCTTGATATGCTTTTGGAGTTATTATTTTGGAAACTTATGGAGACAAAGGGGATTTCTCACAGCTGTAAGAGCCCCAATCAAGAACTAATACAAAACTCTTGAATATCATACAATTGTATCAGAAGTTGCTGTATTAAAATGAAAAAGTCACTCCAAAATGACTGCAATGGAAAGCCATGGAAATGCATTAACAGATGTAAGTGCAAAAAGGGCGGCAATGTGAAGGGGTAAAAGAAAGAAAAGCAGTAAAAATAAAAAAAAGTCAAAGAATTAAAAGAAGCACCAAGAACATGCACAGTGAATCCAAACACTGAAATTAGGGAAGTAATGTTGGACTCTGTATCACAGATGAACATACAAAATATTCGGGAGCTGCAAGCTCGATGTACTACTTGGAAAAGTGGTTCAGAGGTACTTAATAAAAATTGCTACTGAGTGTATACAGGTATATGCCAATGATCTGAATAAGGAAACTGAATGCAAATAGTTTTGTTAAGTTTACCCATAACAAGAAACAGGGTGAGGTTCAACTGTGAGGAAGCCTAAATTGCCCTTTGCTTGAAGCCAATTTCGACAAGTGAGTGAGAAAATACAACGGGAATAAATGCGAAATTATCTACTTCAGTAGGAAAAAGCAGAAAATTATTATTTAAATGGTGATGATCAGAAAAAAAATTCAAAATGAACCTGTATGCCCTTGTACATCAGCAATAAAGCAAATTACAGAAACAGAGAATACATATGGTATGTCAGCCTTCACTGAAAGAGATTTTGAATACAAGAGCAAGGATGACATACAACAATTGTACAAAGTATCGGCAACCCCACACCAGAAGTACTGCGTGCCATTTTCGACTAAAATATCGAAGGATCGAACTGATATGGAGGAAGAGCAAAGTTTAGCCAAGCTAATTCTTAGGGCATGGTGACAATAGCATGAGAGACTGACCAAAGAGGTTTGTATTCATTAGCATTCAGAAAAATGAGAACTCACTGAAAGGCAAAAAATTCTGACAGGTTCAACAGGCTGGAAGAAAGGGTAATTCACCAAGCTGAGGCTTTATAATGAGATGTCACATTCTTAGGATACACAGCTAGACAGTTAGGATTAAGGTAAGGAGAAATCTCCTCACATAGATGATAAACACTATGAAATTCTCAACACCGAGACTGTAGAATTCTCATTGCTAAATGGGTTCAAGAAACAGAAAGTGCAATCTCATGACACAAAAGCAAAAATACACTTGCAAAGAGAGTGGGAATATGGTACTGAGATAAACAATTATATATTGAACAGTCAAGCAGGGTCAAAGGGCAGAATAGCCTCTTTCTGCATCTATTCTTCTGCTTCCTAAACTTTCAGTATTTATATCAGTTACCTATGCTTCCTTGCCTTCTCCACTCCTAGAATAATTGCAGATTATTCCCTCTAACTAACAAGTGAACCCTTCATTTCAGCAAACTTTCTAAGAAATTGATTCTGGACTCTCCTCAAAGTCTTCCAAAGTAAGCTGCAAAGAACTGAACAATATGCCAACTTGAGGTGATTTGGTGTATTTGATATAGATTTTACACAATCTTTTGTATCTTATGTCCCTCCATATAAGGCACAGAATCCCAGCTGGGTTTAGTAAATGCTATTTTAATAAACCAGCTCTGCTGCTAAAGATTTGTGAACTCACCAAGTCGTTTCATCCCATTTATAACAGTTTAATTTTGCATGCATTGTCACTTTGCATGACTTTACACTCTTCCAAGATGTCTGTTTACTACAATGAGTTTTATAGCATCTGCAAGTTATGGCTGTATACTTATGGCATTAGCACATACGAAAAAAGTGATCCTTGCAGATACACATTTCTACAACTGCTTCTCAACTGTCTCTTCAACATAATCTTCAAAATTAAAATTAGTTTGCAACTCTACAAGAGATGTTATATTTAAAATATAATTTTCTTGCAATATTCAAAATGGTTTCGCAAAACAACTAGATTCGTTAAATATATTTTTTTACATTACAAAAATTTCAAAGCATTTGTACAGACTGATCATAAATTCAAAATTAATTAATTTTAACAAAAAAACCTCAATATCATGAAAGTAACTATTTATATAACATGACATAGTTATGAATCCAGTAGAAGGCAAACCAGATTGCAATGCAAATTAGTAAATTGTGACAAACAATGCCATCACCCGAAATCATCAGAAAGAAATAAGCAAGAAATGATTCAATACCTTTGGAATACAAGTGACATGATCTCCCTGTAACAAGAACACACTATTATTGTGTCATATCAAGATTATTAGCAATCTTACTGGTTGAAATATGCATTCAGGCTTCTGTTTCCCTTCCTTTCCCATTGTTTAGCAAACATATTTGTTTTTCATATCATAGTTGCTTTCATTTGCAAAACAAACTAGCTGGACAGGTCATGGTTTTTCAGTTACCTTAGTTTTCACACTACCTATGAAAATACCCCACAAATCTATAAACTTGTTTCCCAAAATGATTGGTGGTGTTTTAAGAAATCTCAGTATGCTACATAGGATGGAAGTTGCACGGTATCAAAGCTTCAGACAAATACATATTTCAAGTAAACATCTGCATAGTAGTGCTACATTTTTAAATTCAGCACAAATGACAGAGAATAATTAGTCAATCAAGTATTACCTATATATTAAGTTACGTACTTCAGAAAGACTATGATCTTTCTCCTTTTGTCGATTTCTTTGCATCACCTCCAATAATATAGGTACTCCTTTCAAGCCATCACTTTCATGAATTCCTAGCTCCCTTGCCAAATCTTCCCGTCCATCAAGTCCAGTGAACTATGGTCAAAACAAACAGAAAAATGAAGATGCAAGGTTCATTATTAAGAACATTAATGATGTCAATAGGGGTTACAAATGTGCAAGTTCTGTTAAAAACTTCAATTTTATGTTCCTGTTATTGTCCAGGAGAAAGACAACACCATTTCTAATCATTCTATTATACAGCAAATGTGCCGATTGTTTAATGGAATGTATAATGCCAATTTGTAGTTTCACAAAAATTAAAAAATGTCAGTTCATGGTTAGACCACAAGACATACAGATGCAAGAAAAAGTTTGTGAACCTTTTGCAATTACCTGGTTTTCTCCATTAATTACCCATAAAATGTGGTCTGATCTTCATCTATATAGATCTTCACTATACTAGACAAACACAAACTGCCTAAGCTAATAACATACAAACAAATGGAGGGAGAGCTTAGGAGGAATGATGGCGCCTAACGGCGACTCCTTTGCTTGCACCTTCGGAAACAGCTCTCTTTCTATTTCTACCTTTAATATCTTTATTTTTCCCTTTCCGGGTTCTTTTTAAGATCCTGACCTGGAATTACACACAGGCTTCCGTTACTTGCAGGAATGGGGCCCGTTCTCGGGGTTCCACGACTGGCCACTATTCCACATGCCAAGGGTTTGGCCTGAGAATCACGAAATTGTTCGGAAACCTAAGATCTTGGGGCTCTGGAGATGAGTGGAGAGGGTCGGTGTCGTGACAGGAGACTGGTGTGTCATTGGGGAGGCCAGAAAATCTTTCGCTGTGGGCCCGAAGACCCATGGTCTTTGCGATCTTCGGACACGAAGCTTGAAAAAAGTGACGAAATGGACTTTTAAGATCATAAACCAGCTGGTTGTATGTCTCCCGCTTGCTCCCTGCCACTTGCCAGGGAGAGAGAACCTGTGGTTTGTCGAATCTTGGATGAAATGTGGAGCTTTTGGGGTAACCTGGGTCTGTGTCTTTGCTATTGTTTAGCACATGCTTAGGCTCAGTGATCATGCTGATGCGCATTTTTTTTTGCTGGTGGGGAGAGGGGATTGTGGGGGGAGCTGGAGGGAACTTTCGGGTTCTCACACTTAATTCTTTGGGGCACCTCTGTTTTGGTGGATGTTTGTGAAGAAAGAGCATTTCAGGATGTGTATAGTATACATTTCTCTGACATTAAATTTGACCTTTGAACTTCTAGTTAGTACTGAGTACACCAGTTAAACAATCACAGTCTAGGTTCAAAAAAGTACGTGAACCCTCTAGGGTAATGCCTTCTTCAAAAGCTATTTGGAGCCAGATGTTCCAATCAATGAGATGAGATTGGAGGAGTGGGTTGTAGAGAGGCCCTGCCCTGTAAAAAAGACACACAAAGTCAGGTTACTGACAGAGTCTGCTCTTCTCAAGAAAGATCTATTTACATGCACTATGCCTCAATCAAAAGAACTTTCTAAGGACCTTAGAAGAAGAACTGTAGACATGCATGAGGTTGGAAAAGGCTACAAAAGTATTTCCAATGATCCAAGTGTTCATCAGTCCACAGTAAGAGAAATTGTCCACAAATGGAAGAAATTTAGTACTGTTGCTATCATACTAGGAGTGGGCATCCTGCAAAGATCACATCAAGAGCACAACATGCAATGCTGAAGGAGGTGAAAAAGAACCCAAGGGAAAAAGAACAGCAAAAGACCTGCAGAAATCTCTAGGACTTGCTAAAGTCTCTGTTCATATGTACACTATAATAAAAATACTGGACAAGAATGATGTATATGGAAGGCCACAAAGGAGGAAACCACTGCTCGCCAAAAAAAATCATTGCTGCATGCCTCAAGCTTGAAAAAAAAATCTGGATATTCCACAACACTTCTGGGACAATGTTCTGTTGTCAGATGATACAAAAGTTGAACTTTTTGGCAGAAATGCACTGTTACGTTCCCCGGTAACTGGGTTGTCAAACCAGCAGAAATGGAATACTCGTTGGAGTCTGTAATTACCAGAAACTAATAAAGTTTATTAGTAAGTAATACAGTACACTAAATGCAAGGATATAAATGTTACAGGTTAGCAATGATAATATACACATATACACAGAAATATGGGAATAGGAATCAGCCAAGCTCTATCGAAGTCTAGAGGTATATGATCAGTCTTCAAGTGAAGCAGAGTTCAGTTGTTAAGTGTAGTTCGAGGTAGTTGTTGTGGTACTGTTGGAGAGAGAGAGAGTGAGAGATACAGTTGAAATTTCAGGCAAACCTTCCGTTGTCTTCTGGTCCTGTTGTGGTCACCAACTGTGACCCCTCCGTTCCAGATGCGACCGTTCTTCCATGGTGAACCTGTCACCCAGCCAAGGGTGAACACACAACAGGTCCCCACCGGTCGTACCTTTACACTCTGTAAGCCTTTGGCTGACTCCCGCGAATTGGTCCTCCAAACTCCCACCAACTTGTGGGGGCACAATGCTCTCTCCAGGGTCTCGTGGTGTGTCACCTGTGTCTTAGCAAACCCGCTATTTTATCCCCCCCCCACCCCCGATGGGGTATCACCTGTCCATCAAACTTCACCACTTCCTGTTGTCTCAGCAGGAGTGTTAACGAACAGTTCAGGTTCAAAGCAAATATCCGTGGCAGTATCAGTGCAGACGCCAAAATACTGAATTATGTGTCTCTCTCTCATTAGCATTTTGGATGGCTCTCTTTTATCTCTGTCTTATTAGCAGCATCCGTTCTGCAGTTCTGCTTGGCTTCACACATAACACCCCCACCCTTAAAAGAATTTTTACTGGGGGTAAAGATTAAGGACATGAATGCACATTACAAAATACATTCTAATATACAGGTAGTCATCAGCTATTTGGCTAATACAGAGAACTTTAAATTTAACACCTGGATAGACAACCTGCAATCACATTTTCGGTTCCTTTCACATGTTTTATCTTTATATCAAATTCCTGTAATATCAGACTCCAACTTAACAAGCGTTTGTTTTTATCTTTCATGGTGGTCAAAAACAGTAATGGATTGTGATCCGTGTAAACTATCAGTGGCTTCCGTGCCGGACAAATATAAACCTCAAAATGTTGTAACACCCAAATAAGTGACAGTGATTCTTATCCTGCAGTGGAGTTAACTCTTAGCTTAGGTGTGTATTACAAAGTGTGAACCAATACATGTGTGATTATAATGTGGTACATTACAGAAGTGTATGCAAACTCTAATCTCCAAATTACTTTTAAACTTAATTCAAACAGTCAATCTTCCATGATGTTTTTATCTTTCACATGCTTTGTTACAAACAAAAAGAAGTCAAATTCCTGCAAAATCAGATCCTGTTATTCAAAAATGGTGTTTGCTCACCCTTGGCCACTTTTTCACTCTGAAACAGAACATTTAACCCTTGTGTGGTCAGTTGGCTTATGAGCTTGGATACGGCTTTCAGAGACCCCCTTCACAGGTGTTAGCTTATCACCAATGTTGTCCAGACTAAGCCCATTTGCTGAACTTCCAAACAACTCATTAATTTCAAGCAAGTCATTAATTTTATCTTCAGGATCTTTAATTTGATTAGTTTCCTTAATGACACTAGCAGATGGTCTCTCTGGGTCAAAACAACACCAAGTTTTTCCTCTCCAAATCACATACTTGAACATCACCACGTCGTTTATCTTTATTTTTCAAAATAAACTGTAATTGACTAGCAGGCATCTTGTTAGCAAACCATTGTTTAGTTAACGGTCCCTTCACTTTGTTCAACAGTCCTGGAACTAAACCCGACTTTAAATTTACTTTATTCAAAAGTCCAGTAATACTTTTTCCCCTCAATATCTTCAATAATATCCATCTCACCAGCTTTCATCTCATTACTAACTTTTAACACAAGTGACTGAGAATCCTCACTTTCTACTTGTGCCAGGGTTAACCCTTTCTTCACTGAACCAAGTCCATCTGACCCAAAAGGACTGCATTCCTTTTCAACTAAGTCAGACCCCTCAGACTTTTCCTGAGCTTCAACACTAGGTTCAGTACCCTGTGCATCCACAGGTACTTCCTCAACCTGCACACAGGCCAATGGGACATCTGCCTCTCCTAGCCTTTCAATACCAGTCCCCCTGATCCTCCCAGGTACTCTCTGGGCAACTCCCCTCCGGAGTAAACTCAACCTTGCGGGTTAAGACAACCTCGTCTGCTAACCCAGCAGACTCCCTCAAGGAAGCGGCATCCTTTTCATCTAGGACTGCCCTCACACCATTGGGAACACACTTAAATTCTTCAACTGCAAACAGCTCTGTCCAGCTAAATAGATCATCCGTGTCTAACCCTGGACCTTCTAGCTGCCACATATGTTTCTCATCTTTGCTCTGTGCCTCCGTAACTTCCTTCCTCACTCCAAAATGTCCACCTAGGGGTAGCTTATGGACAAGGCTCAAAGTCTCGTTCCTTGACAACCCTAAATTTGCCTCATCTCTCTTACTTTCCTTAGCTCCACTATTCTCCGTTTTACCACCCTCTAACCCCTCTTGGTACAGGGCTGGTAAAAACGTCTCAGCTAAGTCAACACTGGACTCATTTAAACTGACACCTGTCTGCTGCTTTTCTGGTCATGCTTCGAGTTACTGCACTGGCGGGATTAACTTCAGAAACTATGGGCGGGTCCTCTGTCCTGGCAGGCTTGCTAGTCAGCTTCACTGCTGGGTACACGTCCCCACCTGCCAGGTCGTTCCCGAGCAAGACATTTACCTCGGGTATCGGGAGTGCAGACCGTACCCCTATCGTGACTGGTCCGAATACCAAATCACACGTCAAAAATACTTTATGTAACAGTACGGCCTCGGTCCCTTTTCTAACCCCTTCTATCACGTTCACGTCACCAGTATCTGTCTCACTATTGAATTCCAACACTCTGCTTAGGATTAAGGACTGAAAAGCCCCAGTGTCTCTCCAGATTCATACTGGCACCGGGGGTAACCCCTCCTTCACAGTTACCAACCCGATTGAAAGGAATTTCTCACATCTCTCCTGAACTCGGTTTAGCTCCTCCTCTTTTAACGGCATTTCAACCGGCTTAACACAGCTTGTCGGTGCAGTTGCCTTTCCTTTCCGTCTCCTTCTTCGGAGAAAAGCACTTAGATGTAATATGACCGGCCTTCCCGCAATTAAAGCACACAAAACTAGGAGACCTCCTGCTGGACTGTTTCCTGTCTTCCTTACCCTTCTCACTAGTCCCCGGCTGACTTGCTGGTTTAGCCGGTGGACTTTCTCCACCTTCTCTACTACCCTTCTGGTAGCTCTTGCTTGGGGTAAACTTTGCTTTGTGTGTTAACGCGTACTCATCCACTAACTTAGCAGTCGCAGCTAAGGTTTCTGCCTTCTCATCTAGATAGGTCTGCATACCTTCAGGGACACAACCTTTAAACTGCTCAATCAGCAGTAGCTGTAGCAGTTTGTTATAATCCCCAGTGACCCCTTTCGAGGCGCACCAACGCTCACAATACATTTGCATCTCACAGGCAAACTCTAAATACGTGCGGTCCCACTGCTTCTTCACATTCCGGAACCTTTGCCGGTATGCCTCCGGGACCACCTCATAGGTCCTGAGTATAGCCTCTTTTACCACATCATACTTCTTTGCATCTTCTGTTGACAATGCTGAGTAAGCTTGCTGAGCCTTCCCCTTAAGCACACTCTGGAGTAAAGCAGCCCACTTATCCCTCGCCCAGTCCTGACTTACAGCGACTTTTTCGAAATGTAGGAAGTACCAATCAACATCAGTCTCCTCAAATGGGGGAACCAACTTAACCTCCTGTGTCGCCTTGAACCCTCCACCTTGGTCCGGCATTCGGCCCCCCTCTTGCATTATCTTTAACTTCTCCAGCTCAAACTCCCTTTCTCGCTCCTTCTCTCTCTCCTCCATTTCTAGCTGCTTTACTTGTAACTCATGCTCGAGCCTTAATTTTTTCCATCTGTAGCTGAATCGCTGCCCCACCAGGTTTACTCTCAGACACCACCACCAGGTCCCCTTCGGGAAACACAAGCTTAGATACATAATACTCAACGATGGTTTTTTGTATCTCTGATCTCCTCATTGCCTGCTTCCCCTTCAAAAGATTCAACCGTTTTGCAACATTCAACAAGTCTGATTTCTTGGCATCCTCTAATGCCTCCAAGGTTGGCATCTTTAGAAATTCCTCAATCTCCATTTCTGCTGTTTTCTCTTTGTTTTTTTCTTCACATCCAAATCAGATACAGGAATTTAACCCAACCACTTTAACCAGTCCCAATTTTAACTTTTCAAAATCCCAGACGAGCCCCCACTTATGTTACGTACCCCGTAACTGGGTTGTCAAACCAGCAGAAATGGAACACTCGTTGGAGTCTGAAATTACTAGAAACTAATAAAGCTTATTAGTAAATTAAGTAATACAGTACAGTAAATGCAAGGATATAAATGTAACAGGTTAGCAATAATATACACATATATACAGAAATATGGGAATAGGAATCAGCCGAGCTCTATCGAAGTCTAGGGGTAAATGATCAGTCTTCAAGTGAAGCAGAGTTCAGTTCAGTTTAGTGTAGTTCGAGGTAGTTGTTGTGGTACCGTTGGAGAGAGAGAGAGAGAGAGTGAAAGATACAGTTGAAATTTCAGGCAAACCTTCTGTTGTCTTCTTGTCCCGCTGTGGTCACCGACTGTGACCCCTCCGTTCCAGAAGCAACCGTTGTCCTGTTGTGGTCACCGACTGTGACCCCTCCGTTCCAAATGCAACCATTCTTCCGTGGTGAACCCGTCACCCAGCCAAGGGTGGACACACAACAGGTCCCCACCGGTCGTACCTTTACACTCTGTAAGCCTTTGGCTGACTCCCGCGAATTGGTCCTCCAAACTCCCACCAACTTGTGGGGGCACAATGCTCTCTCCAGGGTCTCGTGGTGTGTCACCTGTGTCTTAGCAAACCCGCTATTTTATCCCCCCTGATGGGGTATCACCTGTCCATCAAACTTCACCACTTCCTGTTATCTCAGCAGGAGTGTTAACGCACAGTTCAGGTTCAAAGCAAATATCCATGGCAGTATCACTGCAGACGCCAAAATACTGAATTATGTGTCTCGCTCTCTTTATCAGCAGTTCATGTTCAAATGTCCATAGCAGTATCAGTGCAGATGCCAAGGTACTGAATTCTCATTCTCTCTCTCTCTCTCATATTAGCATTTTGGATGGCTCTCTTATCTCTCTCTTATTAGCAGCATCCGTTCTGCAGCTCTGCTTGGCTTTATACATTGCTATGTTTGGAGAAAAAAGGGCACTGCACACCAACACCTCATCTAAACTGGGAAGCATGATGGCAGGGCATCATGGTTTGGGGCTGCTTTGCTACCTCAGGGCTGGACAGCTAGCAATCATTGGGGTAACAATTAATTCAAAATTGTATCAACAAATTTTACAGGAGAATGTCAGGGTAGTGACATGTCACCTAAAGCTTAATAGAAGTTGGATGAAGCAACAAGACAATGATCTGAAACACAAGAGTAAGTCAAAAACAGAATGATTTCATAAGAAAATTCATGTTTTGGAATGGGCAAGTCAGAGTCCAAAGCTTAACCCAATTGAGATGCTGTGGCATGACCTGAAGTGGGCTGTTCATGCAATGTATCCCAGAAATATTGATTAACTGTAAACAGGGAAGGTCTAAAATTCCTCCTCACCATTGTGCAAATTTGATCAGCAGCTACAGGAATTATTTGGTGGAGGTTATTGGAAGTTCTAAAGGAAGTTCTACCAGTTATTAAGTACAAAGGTCACATACTCTTTCCAGGCTAGTTTAGGCAGATTGTGTTTGTCTATTATTGTAACAGATGAAGATTAGATTACATATTATGAGTAATTAATGCAGAAAACCAGGTAAATGCAAAGGGTTCACAAATGTTTTCTTGCCACAGGAGCAGCATTAGGACATTTAGCCCAGCAAGTCTGCTCCACCGTGACTGATGTATTATCCTTCTCAACCTCATTCACCCACCTTCTTACTGTAACCTTTGACGCCCTGACTAATCAAGAATCTATAAACTTTCAATTTAAATATACCAAGTGACTGCATAGCTGTCTGTGGCAATAAATTACCCAGGTGTCCTTCTATTTTGAACCTGTGCCCTCTGGTCCTAGACTCTCCCATTTTAGGAAACAGCCTCTCCACATCTATTCTAACCAGGCCTTTCAATCTTCATTAGATTTCAATGAGATATTCCCTCATTCTTCTAAACTCCAGTGAGTAGAGTGGTTAATAATAAACCATCACAATTACTGTAGGTGGTACCGTGTTATGTTTTCCTTCACTTATGGCCTTTAATATTTTTTGTTGATATTACATTAGCTTTAACAAATATATCAAATTCATGCTGTGACTGAATGTGAATGTATCACAAATGTGCATTTATTAGGCACCTTTCTCAAGTGATTCAGAGTTAGCAGTGACAGACTGATGCTGGATGACAGGTAGAGATTTTGAAATGATCCAGAGATGGGTGCTTGAAGATTTCAAGAGGAGAAATGAAACCTTGTTATTTATAAGTACAGCAATCAGAGTAAAGAACATGTGATGTGTGTTTGTCTAAAAGGATAAAATGTACTTGGAAGAGAAAACAAGATCGGAGAACACCGATGTAGTAATTGCAACAATAGGATTGACACAGACTCAAAGATATTTAAAGCCATAATCATTAAAATAAAAATTAAAGCAATTTGGAGACAGGTAGCTAACATAGATTGGGTGGGGTGGGAGATAAGTGAGAAGCTTATACACAAATAGGAACATATCTGAAAGGAAACAGAGGACAGAAGTGTAAACTCTTTGATATTTAGATTAGCTGAAGGATGAGGGAACATTATAGTAGTAAAGTCTCAAAATGATTAAACCATCAACTAAAGTACAAATGGTAAAGGAACTAAGGCAAGGTGCTGTGAGATTGTGCTACTGCATCATAGTTCCAGCAACTCAAGTCTGTGTGGAGTTGCATGTTCTCCCTGTGATCATGTGCGTTTCCTCAGGGTGTTCCAATTTACACTCCCATCCCAATTAAACGGATAGTTTAATTGGTCACAGTAATTGCACCTGGCATTGGTAATGGTAAGAGAATCAGCGAGAAAGATTGTAGGCATGGACGAGAATTTGGGTTACAGGGAAATAAGTGGGAAAACGTGATTTTTTAGGTTCTCAAAGAGCTGACATTGACTCAGTGAGTTTCTAGGTTGTAAGAGAACTTGAAAGTAGAGAAGTGGATTGCAGATAACTGGGTCATCAATTAATCAGGGCAAAAATTAATTGAGAAAATAGCAGGGATTCCCTTTGTTTATTTGGGATGCCACACTGACCTGTTTCTTTGAAACTAGTGTCAATAGCATGTATTTATGTGGGTGTTAGACACTACTTCATGCCTAGAGTGAACAGTTTTTAAAACAGTGTCAGTGTGTGTGCTTGTGTTACATTATCCATTTGGGCTGAAAGAAGCAAATTCAGAAAATCTTGATTTTGATCATTCTGTTTTTTATTCTGACTAAAATAATTTCAGACCCTTGCCAAGGTGCCACAAAAAAGATTTAACACTGGCCAAAAAAAATTACCCTACTGGACATTAATAATGTTCAGTTATTATTAATAAAATTACAGGAAATTTATTGCTGGATCTCTGTTGCATCATCTTTGATCATGATCATGTTGCATCATTGACTTCATCTCTGTTGCAGCCATTGATTTCTGCAGCTCACTCAGAGTGACTGTTGGTGTCACAGTAGCCTCTCTTACAAGTGCCATTCTTCTCTGGTGACTAAATTTAGAGGGGCAGCCCAACCTAGGCAGTGTGACTATGGTTTCATGTGTTTCCACTCTCTCACAATGAACTGCACTGAGCTCCGAAGTATGTTCAGTGCCTTTGAGATGTTTTGTACCCTTTGCCAGATATGTGTTTCTCTATTATCATTTCCCTGACTTGCCTTGCATGATCTTTTGTCTTCATTTTGGTTTGGTCTGTAGAAAATCTACCATACTGTTGGACCTTACGGAGAGAGGATATATTCATTCAGGTGATTCTGTTTTTCTACATCATCAAATTGGGTGAGTTGGTAAGGTAACATACATATCACATTCAAAGAAGTTTAGCATAGTAATTCCAAATGGGATTAATACTTCTTCAGTCTCACAATTTTGGTGTTTAATTCTTAGTAAACTATCGACATGATGCACAATGGTTTGTAGATTAGCTCAAAAATTCTACTTCAATATATGTTAAATTTAGAAAATAAGACAGTAAAATGTGAAAATACTCGTGGGGGATGAATACTTCTTCAAGTCACTGTATATGAAAATATACAGGAAAATACATGATTTCCCAAAATATTGATATATTTTCACAACAAATAGATAAAGACATGCTGAAAATTAGATGATGAAATTAACTTACAGTGTTTGTTTCTGGCTGAAATACAGCCAAGGTAAAATCAAGGTTGAAAAACTGGAGAAATTCAGTAACAAGACCAGCCACCAAGCGCCCTGTGAAGAAAGGCCAAATTACAATTTCAATATTAATTTACCAGCTTGTTCAAATAGTGTCATTTGTTTTGTTTTTCCCATTGGAACTTAATAAAAGCAACTCTTACCATCCTCTGTGTTCAAAAAATTTTTCAAGCTCTCATTAACCAATGGTGTTTTATTCTGCAAAATAAATTAAAATTGAGTCTTTGCATCACAATTTATAACTCACTACAGCTCTACCTTCCTCCACATACAGTGGTATGCAGAAGTTTGGGCACCCCTGGTCAAAATTTCTGTTACTGTGAATAGTTAAGCGAGTAAAAGATGACCTTATTTCCAAAAGTCGTAAAGTTAAAGATGAAACATTCTTTTCAACATTTTAAGCAAGATTAGTGTATTATTTTTGTTTTGTACAATTTTAGAGTGGGAAAAAAAGGAAAGGAGCACCGTGCAAAAGTTTGGGGACCCCAAGAGATTTGAGCTCTCAGACAACTTTTACCAAGGTCTCAGACCTTAATTAGCTTGTTAGGGTTATGGCTTGTTCACAGACATCATTAGGAAAGGCCAGGTGATGCAAATTTCAAAGCTTTCTAAATACCCTGACTCCTCAAACCTTGTCCCAACTATCAGCACCTATGGGCTCCTCCAAGCAGCTGCCAAGCACTCTGAAAATTAAAATAAATGAGGCCCATAAAGCAGAAGAAGGCTATAAGAAGATAGCAAAGTGTTTTCAGGTAGCTGTTTCCTCAGTTCGTAATGTAATTAAGAAATGGCAGTTAACAGGAACAGTGGAGGTCAAGCTGAGGTCTGGAAGACCAAGAAAACTTTCCGAGAGAATTGCTCATAGGATTGCTAGAAAGGCAAATCAAAACCCCCATTTGACTGCAAAAGATCTTCATGAAGATTTAGCAGACTCTGGTGTGGTGGTACACTATTCTTCTGTGCAGCGACACCTGCACACATATGACCTTCATGGAACAGTCATCAGAAGAAAACCTTTCCTGCGTCCTCACCACAAAATTCAGCGTCAGTAGTTTGCAAAGGAACATCTAAACTAGCCTGATGCATTTTGGAAACAAGTCCTGTGGACTGATGAAGTTAAAATAGAACTTTCTGGCCGCAATGAGCAAAGGTATGTTTGGAGAAAAAAAGGGTGCAGAATTTCATGAAAAGAACACTTCTCCAACTGTTAAGCACGGGGGTGGATCGATCATGCTTTGGGCTTGTGTTGCAGCCAGTGGCACGGGGAACATTTCACTGATAGAGGGAAGAATGAATTCAGTTAAATACCAGGAAATTCTGGAAGCAAACATCACACCGTCTGTAAAAAAGCTGAAGATGAAAAGAAGATGGCTTCTACAACAGGATAATGATCCTAAACATACCTCAAAATCCACAATGGACTGCCTGAAGAGGCGCAAGCTGAAGGTTTTGCCATGGCCCTCACAGTCCCCCATCGAAAATCTGTGGATAGACCTCAAAAGAGCAGTACATTCAAGACCGCCTAAAAATCTCTCAGAACTAGAAGCCTTTTGAAAGGAAGAATAGGCGAAAATCCCCCAAACAAGAATTGAAAGACTCTTAGCTGGCTACAGAAAGTGTTTACAAGCTGTGATACTTGCCAAAGGGGGTGTTACTAAGTACTGACCATGCAGGGTGCCCAAACTTTTGCTTCGGGCCCTTTTCCTTTTTTGTTATTTTGAAACTGTAAAAGATGGAAATGAAAAAGTAATCTTGCTTAAAATATTAAAGAAATGTGTTAACTTTATGCCTTTTGGAAATCAAGTCATCTTTTACTCACTTAACTACTCACAGTAACAGAAATTTTGCCCGGGGTTTCCAAACTTTTGCATGTCACTTAATCTTTTTTTCAATCTTTTTATTAAATTTCATATATTACAAAAACATAGCATATTATTGTATTAAATAGGTTATGAATATTTAATCCTTTTTGTTAGTTTCTAATTTTCCTTCCTTCCATTTTTCCCCAAATTTCTTTCCCCATTTTTCTTGTTTTATGCTTCCTTTCTATGTTCTCTAGACACCTTCATATTTCTTTCACAAATTTTATTTCTGATGCTCTAAATTTTGCAAAAATGTGTGACAGCTGAGGCACCTTAAACTGCACAAGTATATCTCAAGGAGATACAAGAAAGGCAAGCATAAATTCAACAACTTTTATCTGTGAGGACAGGTGAGTAAAAGAAATAATGTTCAGATAATTTCGCAGAAATTGCAATTTGATGTGAAGAAAGCATTAGGTTACTCCTATTCCTTTCAGATCTGTAACAGTGAACAAATAATTACACTAATGTAAAATTCTCCAAATTTTTAAAAAGTCTAACTGCCTTATCTGGCAGAATGGATTAACTAGCTATTTTGCCTAATCATTGTGCTATTGCATCTGAAGACATGCACTACTGTCCTCTATAATAATTACTACTTTCTAGGTATATAATATTGTCATATCATTAAGAACTACACACAAACTAAAATCTTTCAATGCATCTAATCCCATAGATGAATAAGAGTAATTGTAGTTACTGTTATAGATCTCTTTAATTGATTATATTGTAATTATATAACAAAGAGACTTGGGTTTTGAAATTTATAATGGAGTGTTTTTTTTTGAAGAGTAGAACACATCTCCACACAGCAAAGACCAAAACTGTGGGACATACAATAAATAATTACAAATAAATTCAATAATAAAATTAGGCTGTGGCGACCCACTTTCTGCGCAGGCGAACCGGCTCACAGGGATATAGCCAGCGCGCGGGGAGAGACTTTGGCAATGCACCTCTGATGGCAATAGGGATTAAATGCCAGCGCCGCAAAGTTTGAATAAGCTAGTCTCGAAACGACTTACCGACTGCCTGTCGTTATCTCTAGCTCTGTATGTTGTACATTGCTACAAGGCTATATTTTGGTTAATTGTTAAATTGTTAAATGTTCTAAGGTACAATGAAAACTTGTCTTGTATACTGTACATAGAAATCAATTCACTACCATCAGTAGTGAAAGAGTTTTGCTTTGAGTTAGTACGAAGAAAAACAATAGAGTACAGAATATGGTTAAAGTACAGACAAAATGCGATGCTGGTACAAGGTTACAAGGTAGATTGTGAGGTCAAGAGTCCATCTTATTGTATCAGGAAAACATCCAATAGTCTTATAAGAGCAGGATAGTAGCTGTCCTTGAGCCTGGTGGTGCTTGCTTTTAGGCTTTGTATCTTCTGCCCAATGGAGGAGGAAAGAAGAGAGAATGCCTGCCTAGGGTGAGTGAATTATATAATTATGCTCAATCACAAACGAGAGTAAATCTGCAGATGCTGGAAATCTAAGCAACACACACAAAACGCTGGAGGAACTCAGCACACCAGGCAGCATCTATGGAAAAGAGTACAGTTGACGTTTCGGGCTAGTCCTGATGAATGGTCTCGGCTCGAAACATCGATTGTGCTCTTTTCCATAGATGCTACCTGGCTTGCTGAGTTCCTCCAGCATTCTGTGTGTGTTGATATAATTATGTTAGCTGCTTTGCTGAAGCAGCTAGAAATGTAGACAAAGTTATGAAATTAGTCAGCTCCATCTTCTATACTAGCCTCTGTAGTATCCAAGCCATCTTCAAGGAGCAGTGCCTCAGAAAGGCAACGTCCATTAGAAAGGACCCCCATTGCCCAGTACTGGCCTCTTCTCATTGTTACCCTCAGAAAGGAGGTACTGAAGCTTGAAGGCACACACTCAGTGATTCAGGAACAGCTTTTTCCCCTCTGCCATCTGATTCCTAAATGGACAGAGAACCCATGGAAACTCCCTCACTGTTAAAACAAATGTATTATTTCTGTTTTGCACCATTTTGATCTATTTAATATACATATATATTGCAGTTGATTTACTTATTTTTTCTTTCTATATTATCATGTATTGCACTGTACTGCTGTTACTAAGTTAACAAATTTCACAACACATGCTGCTGATAATAAACCTGATTCTGATTCTCCACTTTTATTTTCTCCTTTAAAATATCATTTTCAAAACAAAAGCAAGAGTTTGAGCACCTGCCTAGGATGGGCACCATACCCAATATCACACTGCAAGTATCATTTAAAGATAGCAATTAATAGAGTAGAGGAGGTGCATCTGTGACCCACTTTTAGATTTTATATTCAATGTAATTATTTTCAGTGAACACTAAGTAGTCAAAACAAATCCCAATGCTTTGGTCAACACTTACTTCGATTCTCTCCTGTTCTTCGAGTGCTAGGAATACAGCTGCCCGTAGTTCAGCCTGAAACAGAAAATACTCAGTTTTAATTTGCACATCTGAGGTTTTCTGTCAGCTGAAGTTACATATAAAAGAGACACTATTGTGTATATGTGATCAATAGAATTGAAAGCAGCAATACCTAATAGCATTTTTTCTAAGTATAAAAAAAACTATACTGTACTCACAAAAGACAACTGCTTGAAGAGAAATTATAATTAAACTTATACTATCAAATTTCTGCAGTAAGGGGTAATTTGTGTGGAAGTTCTTCAATAAAGTATACTGACATCAATCGAAAGCTAGTTGCTGGAGAGTGTTGGGGAAGAATGGCAGGAAAACAAGTAAATTCCAATCTTTTCCCAGAGAATTCAAAGTTATAAACATCAGCAGAAAACATTAGCTTTTTACATCACTACAAACAGGCTTATCTAACCAATTAAGAATCACTTTTGTTTTATAAACATAGTTTATTTGAATCGTTATCAGTAACTGTGACACTCTAAAATGAATGTATGACAACAAAAAGCACCATAGACAGAGCACCTGCAGTGTGTCAAAAGAATTCAAAACAGCCTCACGACAGCACTATCTAAAAAAGGACACCAAACAACTTAAGGAAATATTAAGATAGATAAATATTAAGAAAGTTTGAGAGACAGGAAGAGACAGGTTTTAAAGGAGTCAGTAGTGTGCCTCAGGGATCTGTTCTGGGACCTCTACTCTTCGTGATTTTTATAAATGACCTGGATGAGGAAGTGGAGGGATGGGTTAGTAAATTTGCTGATGACACAAAGGTTGGAGGTGGTGTGGATAGTGTGGAGGGCTGTCAGAGGTTACAGCGGGACATTGACAAGATGCAAAAAGGTGGCACGGCACACGGCAGCAGCGGCCTTTCGGATCTGGTGCTGCTTTAATTTAGTTTTTTAATTCAATTTTAAGGCACAATTAGGATTTAGGCCAATGGATAACAGAGCGACTATCTACCATCGCCAGATACTGCTACAATACAGGGATCACCCAAAAACAAACCTTCATGAAAGTCCGCCGGTTAGATTGCACGACCTCGGCTGGCTGAGGGAATCAGGCCTGCAGTCCTCGCAGTCGCCCGATGCCAGATTTGGGAGACATTGTAAGCAGTGTGCGAGGAAGCGGAAGTGAGGCGAGTGGTCAGGAGTCCGTGCCAGGAAAAAAGCAAGCCCTAGCCAGCTGGCTCTCCCGTCCATTCTGCTCTCTAATGGACATTAAATTGGACTACATCTGTGGCAACGAAATACTCGGTGGGAGTACAGAAATGAATGGAATCCCGGACATTCAGCTCTTTATTTATGTAACAGATTTTCCCCCAAGCCATCAGACTACCAACCTACTGACTTCTGCTGTGCCTATTGTCCTGTTTATTACTTATTGTAATGCCTGCTCCGTTCTGTGTAACTTATGTAGTCCTGGGTAGGTCTGTAGACTAGTGTAGTTTTTGTGTTGGTTTACATAGTTCAGTGTAATTTTTATATTGTTCATGTAGCGCCATGGTCCTGTAAAACATTATCTCGTTTTTATTGTGTACTGTACCAGCAGTTATGGTCAAAATGACAATAAAAAAGTGACGACTTGAAATGGGCTGAGAAGTAGCAGATGGGAGTTCAACCCAGATAAGTGTGAGGTGATTCATTTTGGTAGGTCAAATATGATGGCAGAATATAGGATTAATGTTAAGACTGTTGGCAGTGTGGAAGATCATTGGGATCTTGGGGTCTGAGTCCATAGGACACTCAAGGCTGCTGTGCAGGTCGACTCTGTGGTGAAGAAAGCATATGGTACATTGGCCTTCATCAATCGTGGGATTGAGTTTAAGAGCCAGAGGTAATGTTACAGCTATATAGGACCCCATTTGGAGTGCAGTACTCAGTTCTGGTCCCCTCACTATTGAAATATTGAAGTAAAACAGGTTACATAGGAGATACTTAGCAGGTCATGCAGCACTTGCAGAGAGAAATAGTTATTGTTACAATTTGATTACCTTACATTAGAATAGCAAAATTACACATGTGCTTTAAGTTACAGTGAGGTGCAAAGAGACTGTGATGTGACAGAGATCAAGAACATCCAAATAGCACAATTACTCAAGATGCCAAATCAAGAAGGGCAATAAATAGCACTGGACAACAATGAGTTTTTTGGAAGTGTTGCTTCCTCAATATTTTTTTAAATGAATGATAGACTGCTTGAAGCTGAACACAAATATATTTTCAGACTACTTGAATCAAGTAGGAATTTGGAGAAATAAGAAATTAACTTTTATTGCATATAATGCATTTAATTGCATAATGGCACTGATACTTTGCACTAGTTCAACTAAGCTAAAAATAATTTGTTGACTATTTTCTTTTGTACTCAGTGTCTGAGGCTTCTCACTTAAGTATCCAACAATAATCAGCCAGCATTGAAGGATTCCCGTTGGCTGGTACCATTTCTCCAAACTGTACACCATGCTTGTCACAGACAGCACCAAGATCTGTAAGGAAGGATCCAAATGGGAATGCAGTAAATGAATCTTTGGTGACATGTTGCACCACGGTTTTGTATGCTTGAAGCATGTTGTCAACCAGCTGCCCGTGCTTCGGTGCTCTGCAGTTGTCAAGAAAACTTTCAAAAATGCCCTTGAATGCTTTCCATGTGATTTTTTCCAGACCCACTGGAAGGTGTTTGAATTGCGTGTTATTGATGACCCGTTTGATTTGTGGGCCAACAAAAATGCCTTCCTTAATTTTAGCATCTGTTATTCTGACTTGAATTATGAATTGAAATAACAAATGTGGGTAATTTTAAACAAATGGTGCATGATAGGAAAATTTCATGCTCATTTTCATGATCAGCAGCCCAAAATCTATGATATTCAGGAAGCAAAATCTTTGTTGTCCAGTGTAGTTGTTAATCATGGCTAACTAATACTTCTTAGAGAAAGATGAATAAAGGGCAGTATAGAAAAAAAATAGGGGTAAGAATATGAAATACAGGACAGAGGGTTTGCTGGAAATCTGAAGTAAAAGAAAATACTGAGCATTCTTTGCAGATCAGGTAATATCTGCAGAAAGAGAAAAAATGAGTTTATGTTACAGGTGGATGAGAACAGGCCATTTCTGGAACAAATAGGAAAGGCTAGTTAAACAAAACTATTTAATTCAATTCTGAGTCCTAAAGGCTGCAATGTGCCAGGATGGAAAATGAGGTATTTTTACTCAAGCTTAATTTAGAACTATTTTGGAACAGTGTAGAAATCCAAAGTAGAAATTAAATTGGATGCTCTGGACCATCCTATAGCATCTGTATTGATTCCTCCAATATACCTATAATTTATCTATAGTGAATTGCATATTAAATTGGAAACGGAAATGTTGGGATAGTCAAGTATGGAGCTAGCAAAGGCCAAAAGCTAAAGGTAATAGGCATAAAGTAACTGGTAGAAGGACAAGAAACTTTTCTCATTCAAGGCAATAAGAGTCTGGGGCTTGAATTCAAAAAGAGTAACAGATTCAGTATTCAAAAAAGGAAGGAGAGAAAACATTGAACTTTGGACCCATTAATAGAGAAAATGCTTAAAGATTTGACATGGTATTTAGGAAATCCTAATAGTGTTTGGCAGTCAACCTAAGCTTATAAATGGAAATCTGTTCAGTTTTTGTGGTTGTAACTGGCAGGTTAAGGAGTGGCCAGCAGATGTGGTATACTTCGACTTTCAGAAGGTTTTCAATAAGGCACCATAAAACAAAATTATAGCACGTGCAAGTGAATGTAGTATATTGCGATGAACTGAAGATGGATAATTTTCAGTTAAGGAGGCTGTGACAAGTGGGGTGCAGATGTGATCAAAACTGGACCCACCTATTCACAATCAATATCAATGATTTAGATGAGGAAACAAATGCAATATATCCTGTTTTCATGTTGATATAAACAGAAGGGTTGTGTGGAGGATGTAGAGAGATTGCAGGGATCGTGAACAAGAACAAGGAGGAATATTATGTGGGAAAATGTGAAGTCATCTATTATGGTAAAGCAAATATAAATATAGGATCCTTTTTCTTTGAGTGTGAAAAGTTGCAGCATACTAACACAGGTAGGACAAGCAATTAGGAATACAAATAGAGTAAAAATCTGATAATCCACTTAGCAGCTAATCACAAATACCAACAATTTGGCATTTAGTTAACTGGAGCTCTGGTCCCCACAATCCTTTCAACATTAACTCTGGTGCTATTTCGTATGTTTCCTTGAAATTTAGTGAATCCTTGCTTCCAAATTCCCTTTAGTTGTAACAGGTTCACTGGAAAATTTATTATTCTACATATAAAAAACAAAAAAAGGTGAGGGACAAGATCAAAGGAAATGTGTGGGGTAAGTTGATTTTTCCCCTAACTGAAAGTAGTGGAAGCCTATAATGCATGGCCGGGGGTGGGCAGCAGAGTTAAATAATGATAGAGGTGTTAAAGAGGCTCGTAGATAGGCACATGGATATGAGAGAATGGAGGGATAGGGACATTGTGTTGACAGAAACCATTAGTTTAATTGGTCATTTTATTACTAAGTTTCTGGCAGGTGGGGCTCATCAGCCTTGGCAGCAGCCCGCCTAAAAGAAGGAAAACTCTGATTTTAAACCTCAGCTGCCTTGCGGCCATACCCACCCATGGGAAAGGCTTCAGGAGAGGAGGACCCGCTGCATGGGCAACTGCTGTTTCTTCAAATCTTCCTGACCAGGCTTGCGCCCTGGACGGGACACAGTCCACCAGAGGCACAAGCTCATGATCCCGGGGATGGACGGCTGCCTACTAATTATTAACTTAATTTGTTTGGTACAACATCAAGGTTCGAAGTGTTTGTTCCTGTGCTGTGCTCTTCTATGTTCTACATGCATCATGTACAGAAGAGATTTAGATTAATTCAGGATAACATTCTGTGTAGATATTGTGGGTTAAAGGGCCTGTTCCTACACACAGTGGGTACTTTATTAGGTACACCGGCTCATTAATGTAAATATCTAATCAGCCAATCATGCGCAGCAACTTAACACATAAAAGCATGCAGACATGATCAAGTGATTCAGTTGTTAATCAAATCAAACATCACAATGCAGAAGAATTAAGTGACTTTAACCATGGAATGACTGGTGGTGCCTGATGAAGAGTGGTTTGAGTATCTCAGAATCTCCTCTGATTATCAAGCTCAACAGTATCTAGGGTTTATAAAGAATGGTGTGAAAAACAAAAAAAATGTCCTGTGAGCAGTAATTGTGCAGGTGAAGATAGAGGTCAGAAGAGAATGGCCAGACTAGTTCAATTTGAATAAAGTGTTTGTACTTGTACGGTCTCAGAGTGACTTTATCTGTTTTTGTCTTTCACAAGCAGGCATTACAACAGTGGTGTGCAGAAGGCACAATATGTCAAAACTTGAAGTGGACAGGCTACATCAGACCACGGACATCCTCACTGACCACTTTATTACGTACAGAGGTACCTAATATAATGGCCACTGAGTGTCTGTTCTACAGTACAGTACAGAATGAGCAGTTATGGCAGCCGAAAGCAGGACTTGTGTGATGCAACCATTTCCGATGAGTGGTGAAGCCATCTTGAAGAGCGCAAAACGTTCAGAACGTCAAAATGCTGATTGAGATAAGCTTCTTACTGCTAACATCATAATCAGAAAACTTATCAACTAGTTTAGATGCTTTATAAAGCATTCCAGTTAAAAGAGTTCAGATTTTCCCCTTCAAATCATTTGATTAATTTCCCTTCCAAAATTAATAGTTTTAATTACCAAAAGCAAGATAAGCACAACTCCATTACCTACAAATAATACAAAGTAAAACTGCAGTATGTTGAAAAATTGCAGGATAAATTCAAGAACAGTCTTTCATAAAGATTAATAAAATGCATTTTAAAGCATTAATCTTCAAGTTATTCGAGGACACTACAGCAAATACATTTGATCTCAAGAGGGAAATTGAAGTATGGTAATTAAATCAGAGAATACTGGTTTCCTAAAACCACTGCTTGTATGGCTTGCTAAATCATCTCACTGTAGCAAGTTTTAGCTGAACAATGACTTTGATAGTGTTTGTACAATATCCAAATAGATCTATGCAAATGAGAGAGGCAATACCTAGCAATGACTGACACCAAACATCACTAAGATATTGAGGCTAAAGTCTTCAAAGAGCTGATTTATCAAAGCAAGACAACAAAGGAAGTGTGACTGGAAAAGTGTAACCATGGCATCCATCTTCAAACAATAACAAAGCAATCCAAGCTTATTGGACAATTGTGAACAACTGGTTGTCATGGAGTCATAGAAAATACAGCACAGAAACAGATCCTTTGAATTGAATTGAATTGACTTTATTACTTACATCCTTCAAATACATGACTAAAAATCTTTATTACATCCCCAAATATGCAATAATAATAATTTATAATAAATATTATGTACAACAGGATAGTCAGTATAATATAGAAATACAGTGGTGTCAGCATGAATTAAGCAATCTGATGGGCTGGTGGAAGAAGCTGCCCTGGAGCCAGTTGGTCCTGGCTTTTTTGCTGCGGTACCATTTCCCGGATGGTAGCAGGTGGAACAGTTTGTTGCTGGGGTGACTCAATGATCCTTCAGGCCCTTTTAACATAACTATCTTTGTAATTGTCCTGAATAGTGGGAAGCTCACATCTACAGATGTGCTGGGCTGTCCGCGCCACTCTCTGCAGAGTAGAGTAGTGTAGTGTCATCAGCAGATTAGAGCTGTGGGTGGCGACAGTCAGGGATATAGAAACATAGAAAACCTATAGCACACAAAGCTGTGGCAAATGTGTCCCTGGCTTAGAACTAACTAGGTTTTACCCATAGCCCTCTATTTTTCTAAGCTCCATGTAGCCATCCAGGAGTCTCTTAAAAGACCCTATCGTTTCCGCCTCCACCACGCCACCGGCAGCCCATTCCACACACGCACCACTCTCTGCATAAAAATCCTACCCCTGACATCTCCTCTGTACCTTCTTCCAAGCACCTTAAAACTATGCCCTCTCGTGCTAGCCTCTGACAATCCACATGATCAATGCCTCTCATTATCTTGTAGACTTCTATCAAGTCACTTCTCATCCTCCATCGCTCCAAGGAGAAAAGGCCGAGTTCACTCAACCTATTCTCATAAGGCATGCTCCCCAATCCAGGTAAGATCTTTGTAAATCTCCTCTGCACCCTTTCTATGGCTTCCACATCCTTCCTGTAGTGAGGCGACCAGAACTGAGCACAGTACTCAAAGTGGGGTCTGACCAGGGTCCTATATAGCTGCAACATTACCTCTCGGCTCTTAAACTCAATCCCACGATTGATGAAGGCAATGTACCGTATGCCTTCTTAACCACAGAGTCAACCTGCATAGCAGCTTTGAGTGTCCTATGGACTCGGACCCCAAGATCCCTCTGATCCTCCACACTGCCAAGAGTCTTACCGTTAATGCTATATTCTGCCATCATATTTGACCTACCAAAATGAATCACCTCACACTTATCTCGGTTGAACCCCATATGTCACTCCTCAGCCCAGTTTTGCATCCTATCAATGTCCCGTTGTAACCTCTGAAAGCCCTCCACACTATCCACAATATCCCCAACCTTTGTGTCATCAGCAAATTTACTAACCCATCCCTCCACTTCCTCATCCAGGTCATTTATAAAAATCATAAAGAGTAAGGGTCCCAGAATGGATTCCTGAGGCTCATCACTGGTCATCGGCCTCCGTGCAGCGTATGACCCATCTAGAACCACCCTTTACCTTCTGTGGGCAAGCCAGTTCTGGATCCACAAATCAAGTTCCCCTGAGTCCCATGCATCCTTACTTTCTCAATAAACCTTGCATGGCATACCTTATCAAATGCCTTACTAAAATCCATATACACTACATCTACTGCTCTACCTTCATCGATGTGTTTAGTCACATCCTCAAAAAATTCAAACAGGCTCGTAAGGCACAACCTGTCTTTGACAAAGCCATGATGAATATTCCTAATCATATCATGCCTCTCCAAATATTCACAAATCCTGCCTCTCAGGATCTTCTCCATCAATTCACCAACCACTGAAGTAAGAGATACAGAGAGGAAAGGAGAGGGCTCAGTACACAGCCCTGAGGAGCACCTGTGTTGCGTGTCAGAGGTAAGGGAGCCCACTCTTTGCACCTGCCTGCGATCTAACAGGACGTCCAGGATCTAGCTACACAAGGCAAGTGAAGGCCAAAGTCTCTAGGCTTCTTGTCGGACCTGGAGGGAATTATGGTGTTGAATGCTGAACTGTAGTCTAAGAACAGCATTTTCACATACACATCTGGAGAAGATGGATGCTTAAGGACAGTGTGTAGAGCTGTGGCTATTGCATCATCTGTCGATCGGTTGTGTCAGTAGGCGAATTGTGGAGGGTCCAGTGTAGGTGGCAGCATGCTGCAGATGCAGTCCTTGACCAGCCTCTCAAAGCATTTGCTTATTACTGAGGTGCAACATGACACTGGTCTTTCGGATGTGTTACCTTGTTCTTTTTCGGTACAGGGACAATGGTGGATGTTTTGAAGCAGCAGGGCACTCTACACTGGGAAAGGGAGAGCTTAAAAATATCTGTAAACACAGCTAGCAGTTGTGCCATGCACATCCTGAGTATTTGCCCTGGGATGCTGTCAAGTCCCGCAGCCTTGTGACTGTCCACCCGTTGGAAACACCTGTATACTTTGGCCTCGGAGATGACCAAACTGCTCGTCCCACCATCCGCAGGTATCCTCAGGGGCTCAGTATTGGCAACATCAAATTGAGCGTAAAAAAGATTTAGCTCGTCTGGGAGCGAAGCATCGATGTTGGGAACTCCACTGCGTTTGGCCCATCTTGTCTGTGCTGAACTATTTAAACTGCCTAGTGCCATCGACCTACACCTAGACCATAGCTATCCATAACCCTGCCATCCATGTACCTATCCAAACTTTTCTTAAACATTGAAATCAAGCTTGCATGCACAACTTATGCAGGTAACTCGTTCTATACTCTACCACCCCTCAGAGTGAATAAGTTTCCTCTCATGTTCCCCTTAAACTTTTCACCAATCCCCCTTAACCCATCCAATTACGTACAAATATCAGGATTACAGATATCAATAATTGGTTACAAACATGTTTCTGGACCATCAAACCCTGCCTCACCATCAACATTTTGGACCAAATATTTTCAGGCTATTTTACTGTAGTAACAGCTTGCAAGAGTCTGAATGTGTCAGCAGATCATTTGTTCTAGTTGAACACACTGGAGAGATTGGCACAACTTTCAGAGAGCCGAATCCATGACAACAAATCATATACACAAGAGATTCTGCAGATGCTGGAAATCCAAAGACAATGAATGTGTTATGCATGACAGCAAGTGCCCTTGTTAAACTACACATGTATGTAAATCTTGAAGCTGCTTTCAGTGTCATTCAGTGATTATGGTGAACGCTGATACTTTTTTATATACGCAGCAGCAACATATTTTACTCGTGTAATTTTCTATAAGCAATCCTTCCCTCTTCCACTGAATGAACATTCAGTTGACCAAAGAAGAATCGTTACAGAGATTCTGCCAGCCTCCTTACCCCAACTCCTCACCATCTACCTGTGCTCTGATACTATTCTAGCCCTCTCCCAAAGTCCTTCCTTTGGCTTTCTGGTCCACTGAACTTCCCCTGCAATGCCCACTTAGACACTCCCATATTTATACCACCACCACCTTGACTCCCCCACTGCTCAGGCCCTCACCGATTCCCTTCCTTCTACCACTCTTTGACCTTCGCTGTTCCCCTCACAAACCTAACATATTCCCAGATGTCATTAGCCCATTCCTACTGCTCTGCCCTTAAAGTGCCATTACCCTACTCTGTTTCTACACCTTCCTCCTTCCCATCTCCCCCCACGCCCCTTCCCCCTGCCCGTCTACCCCCCCCGCGCCCCTTCCCCTAACTCATTTCCCCTCACATCTTGCTCTTGCCCATCTCCCCCTCAGACTTCCACCCACCCAGCACATACTTTCCCCTTCCCTCGTATTTCTCCTCCCCTTACCCTCGTCCTCTGTGGACACACATTCAAAGCTGAACCACTGCGGCCACAAACTTCGCTGACACCTACAGTGCTTCAAACGGACGCTACAGCAGGCAGTCACCGGCACATCCCGCCACGGGAGTCGGTGCGAAACTGACCTTGAGCTTGTTTAACACGCCGCTGTTCTCCAAAGTTTGCACCAATAGATCCCGCAGCTCCGTATCCTCCTCCGCCGACATTTCGACAACAGCCGCAACGAGCGCTCCGTCCCCACTCGCTCTTTCGCTACCGCTGCTCGCTGCCTCGGCACCGGAAGTAAATCAAATCAACATCATGGGCCGAAAGAGAGTTTCCCCCAACACTTATAGATGATGGTTGTAACCTTTAAAAATATTATAATATCGTCAGCTGTTAACTTTGAAACTGATTTGACGAAAGGTGAGACTCGAATCGAACGCTAGCGATAGCGGTCTCCCCCGCGGAGGCGCGCGCGAGAGCGGGAGCGAGGAGCGCGCTCCCGAGAACTCGCTCCCGGGGAATTTCTGCTGCTGTCGCTGACGTTCTCTTCCCCTGGGCCGAATTGACAGAAATTGTTTTCAAATTTGCTGAAGAGCAGTTTTACTGAACGCGGTCCCTGGGCCATGGGCACTGGTCCATAGGTAAGCAGCCGGATGGATTCGAGATGAAGAAGGAAAGCCCCCGTGTGCCCGTTCGTCTACGAGCTGAAGTCGAGATGCTGCACAGCAAGTTAATTGACTGTTAATCTAAGTTTGGACCGTTACGCGAAGTAAACAAACTTTTACTGGTGCTCACCACCCCCCCCCCCCCCCACACACACACACACACACACACACACACACCTTAACGCTATACCCTCGAAGAAACAAAAACACAAAATGCTGGCAGAACTCAGCAGGCCAAACAGCATCTATGGGCGCAGGTAGTGACGACAATACTCCTCCCATAGATGCTGTCTGGCCTGCTGAGTTCTGCCAGCATTTTGTGTTTTTATTTATTTCCAGCATCTGCAGATTCACTCGTGTTACCCTCTAAGAAATGACATTTCGGCTCCGGGAAAAATCTCGATTCCTTACAGCCCTCATCTACGTCTTCCGTAACTTTATATACATGTCCCCCCCTTAGCTTCCGACGCCCTCGAGGAAACACCGAGTTTTTACATCTCCTTATAAGTAATATTCTCTCATCCAGGTAACATCCTGATAAATCTCTTGAATTTCTGTGGTTCTGAAGAAATTCGGAAAACCTCATGCCGGATTTCCGTAAGATCCAGTAGTAGAATTCGTAATTAGGGCCTTCGGCCCATCGAATCTGCTCCATCATTCCAGCAGAGCTGAGTTTTTACCTTCAACCCCATTCTCTTGCCTTCTCCCCAAAACTTTTGACACCCTTACTTGTCAGGAACCTACCAACCCCCGCTTTAAATATACCCGATGACCTAGCCTGCACAGCTGTCTGTGGCAAAGAATTCCACAGATTCTCTGCCCTCTGGCTAAAGAAATTCTTCCTCATCTCTGGTGGAAAGGGGTATTCTTCTATTTTCAGCTGTGACCTCTAGTCCTAGACTCTCCCCCAAAAAAGAGCTCCTTTTCCCTTAGATGCTTCTGGTCAACCCGCTGTAGATTGCTTGTTGCTTCATACGGAAAGGATGGGTTACTTCAGTTCGGCAAAGAAACAGGCCCTTTGTGCCACGGTGTCTTTGCTGACCATGATGTCAAATTAAACTCATCCCATGTGCTTTCATAGGTATGGAGTTCTGTGCATCTCCGTTCCATGACTGTTCACATTGCCTGTATAAGTGCCCCTTAAATGTTGCTAATGTGTCTGCTTCCAGCACACCCCCGGTACTGTGTGTGTGGAAGAGCAGAAGGGTGGGCAGGGAAGGGGAAACATGCCTGAAAAATCATTAAACTTTCACCCCTCACTTTAAAGCTATACTCTTTAGCATTTGACATTTCTACCCTGAGAAACACTCTGCACCTTTCCTAATCGTATGTACTTATAATTGTATAAGTATGATACTTATAATTGTATCAAATTGTAAAATTGGTTTACTTTCATCAAGTGTAAAAAAGTACAGTGATAACTGTCTTATATACTGTACATACAGATCAATTTATTGCGCAGTGCATTAAGGTAAGTGCAATGTAAAACAATAAAGGTGCAGAATAAAGTGTCGAAGTTATAGAGTGCAATGCAGATCGACAGCCAGGCAGATTATGAAGTCAAGAGTCCACTTTATCGGATGGGAATCATTCGGTAGTTTAGGATGGTGGTGAATATTGGTAGCTCCGGTTGGGGCATTTGATACTGCGGTGTTCACCGAGCTCGGCAATTCGCTTGCGGAAGTTTCATCGCAAGTCCAAAGTGCGCGATTGTTTTGGGAGCGGACGCGTTTATATAGCCTTCGCTTGCCTCGGTCCTGATTGGCTACCCCTGCAGTTGACCTTTTGATTTCTATTGGCTCCCGTGTCTTTAGCTCTTCAGCGTTCATAGCTGGCGTCTCTTTTGATAAGTTTGTTTACGGAGTTATTAGAAGAGAACCACGCTTCTAAAAAAAAATCCTCATGCCTGTTGTGGTGAACTACATATACCTGTCTGGACAAGCCCCCTGCTGACTGCTCCTGTGGCTCCTCTCACAGACCCCTGTATAAAGGCGATTGGAGGCACTGCTCCCCCAGTCTCCAGGATGTCGTATGGTGGTCACTCACTGTTTGTTCCTTCTTCCAGTCAATAAAAGCCGATATCTCGCCTTTATGTCTCAGAGTGAGTTATTGATGGTGCATCACCTGTTTCCTGTGCCAGGACCCCAGTTAAAGTGGTGTCCCTCTTGCTCTTCATGTACCGACATCAGCGACAGTGGATCTTGTCTCCGTACCGCCAGCCAGTTTATGTTCCCGTAAACGAGTTGAGAGCTTAGGTTCAATGCGTCCAACGTAGCTCTTGTGGCAGTCTCCACAGGTGATCCTTTCACAGTTCATTGCCCTTGTCAGTTGCCTTTAATGGTACATTGGTTCTTGAGACAAGGTTCCTTTTAAAGTCGCCATTGGGTGCTAGGAATCAAAATGTTTGACCATCGGGAAATTCCGCTCTTGCTGAATGAAGCGGCAGTGCTCAACAATGCGCTCCCCCCATTTCACCAACATCGGGAGCTCCGGATACAGTAGGCGACCCCAAAGGATTAGCAAGTGAAGTGTTGCCTCACCTGGAAGGGGCCCAGAGTAGAGGTAAGGGAGGAAGTAAATGGGTAGGTGTAGCATTTTGGTCGCTTGCAGGATGAATGGACAAGGGAATCACTGAGGGAGCAATCCCTGTGGAAAGCGGAGAGTGCGGGAGGAGGTGTGAATTTAAGGGCAGGGTGGAAGTTGGAGGCAAAGTTGATGAAATCCACGTTCAACATGAGTGCATGAAGCAGTAGCAATACAGTCAAAGTAGCAGAGGAGATGTTGGGGAGTATTACCAGGGAAGACTTAGAACGTGGACTGTTTTATGTAGCCAATAAAATGGCAGGCATAGCTGGGGCCTAAGTGGGTGCCCCTATTACCTTGAGTCTAGAGAAGGGGGGAAGAGACGAAGGAGAAATTGTTGAGGGCGAGGACCAGTTCTGCCAAACAGAAGGGTGTTGGTGGAGGGGAACTGGTTGGGTATTCTGTTTTCGAAAGACGCAGAGAGCTAAAAGTCCTTCTTGATGGGGGATAGAATTGTATAGGGACTGGACATCCATGGTGAAAATAAAGTGGTCAAGGTCAGAAAATTGAGAAAGAGAGCATGTGAGGTGTCACAGATCTAACTAGGAAGGGACTGAACAAAAGGATAGAATGGAGTCAGGGACTGCGTTCAGGGGGACAGGAGTAGGCAGGAACAATGGGCCTACCATCATTAATGGCAGATAGTGGGACTTGCCAATCCTGTATGTATAGCATGTTTAAAAGGAAAATGGTGGAAAATTAAGCAGTCGGACACCATCTGTAGAAAGAGAATCAGTTAATGTTTTAGAAAAGGTTCCTTCAGTTTATTTGAGAAAGAAATAATTTATTTTGGTTAGAGAGTTCTAAGGACTCGGAACCCTTTTGGAAAAAAAGCACATCATCTCTGATGTAAATTGGGAACTACTTGTTTCTTTCACATACACGAGCCCTATCTCTGAATGCTTCCATCATTTCCCCCGTCTTCTAGACTCCAGTAAATACAAACCTTACTGCTCCAACCTTTAGTCATAAAACGTAGCACCTTTTCCAGTATTGTAAACCTCTTTCAATGATTGTCCTTCCTCAAGTATACAGAGAGCTCTTCAACCCAGAAGCTAAAGACCACGTTGGGATGCTCTGTGTAGCGGAGAGGAAGGACAGCTGCCAGTGCCACCATTTGAAGAGCTGGCAATAGTGGAAAAGATTTTGGATCCCCAAAGTATACATTAGTGCTAGACAAAATGTCTTAACCTTGTATTGACAGTGACTTCACATTTTCTTGGGCCCATTTAAGCCAATATATTTGCAAAGTAGTAATCAAATTACAATGCCCACAGGAATGTAAATTTCCTCTAAAATGTATATTTTTATGAACAAAACTCCTTACAGGCCCTTTCCCTCAACTACCACTTCATTGTGCTATTTTGAACTTTTCTTCCAACTATCAATACATCTGGACATGTTCACAACTTGAAAACTTCCTATAAAAGGACCATCATTTTTTAACATTAGTTATAAATAAATCAATAAGCTCTCACACCCCCATAAGCTGTTACTCTAATCACAACCCCTACCCTTGCTGTGCCATTGATATTTCACCCGTTCTCATAGGGATTATTTTGGTCATCAAAAGCATTCATTAGATCTGGGACATTCAGAACCCAAATCAGGTTTATTCACATTGACATTAGACATGATTTGTTATTTTGTGGCAGCAATACTGTGGAAACATAATAAATTATTACAAGTTACAATCAAAAATAAATACTGTAGTGCAAAAAAGGAATAGCTAGGTATTGATGGTCTGTTCAGAAATCTGATGATAGAGGGAAGGAAGCTGTTCCTAAAGGATTGATTGTGGGTCATCATGCTCCTATATTTCATCCCTGCTGGTGGTAATGAGAAGGCATGTTACAAATAGTGAGAGTCCTTAATGATAGATGCTGCCTCTTGAGCCACTACCTTCTGAGAAAGTCCTCAGTGTTGGGGAGGCGTGTGCACATGATGGACCTGGCTGAGTCTACCAACCTCTGAAGCAACTTGTATTCCTGTACATTGGCAGCTCCACATCAGACAGTGATGCAGACACTCAGAATCTCTCCATTTGTAGGAATTTGCCAGTCTCTGCTGACACACCAAATCTTAGCAAACTCCTAATGCAGTATAGCCACTGACATGCCTTTATCATCATTACATCAATATGCAATCATAGATCCTGTGAGAGCTTAACAGCCAGGAACTTGGAAGTATTCTCCCTTTCCACTGCTGGCCCTCAATGAGGAGAGTGTGAGTTCTCCCACCTTCCACAGTCCACAGTTAATTCCTTGGTCTTGCCAATGTTGAGTGCAAAGTTATTATTATGATACCACTTGACCAGCATATCTACTTTGCTCACATACTCTCCACTGTGGCTAGGCACAGCTCAAACGGCATCTATAAAATTGCCGATGATTTCACCATCTGAAATTCTGCCAATGAAAGTGGCAACATCAGCAATTTTACAGATGCCGTTTGAGCCACAGTTAGTAGTGTAGAGAGGGCTGAGCACCCATCCTTGAATTGCACCTGTGTTGTCACCAAGATGTTATCACTGATTTGTCCTGACCGTGGCTTCCTGATGACAAAGTCAAGAATGCACTTGCAGAGAGAGGTACACAGGCCCAGGTTTTGAAGCTCATTAATTAGTTCTGAGATTATGGTGTTGAATAAACCACAGCCTGACATAGATGTCATTGTTGTTCATGTGGTCCAAAGCCCATTGGAAAGCCAGTGATTTGGATCTGCTGTGACCTTGTTTTAGTGAAAGGCAAATTGAAGTGGGTCCAAGTCCTTACTCAAGCAGGGGTTAATTCTAGTCATGATTAATCTCTCAAAACAATTCATCTCAGTAGATGTGATTTGAGGCAACTCTTCTTGGGCACTGATATAAATGATGCCTTTTTAAAGCAGGTGGGAACCTCTACCTGCAGCAATGAGTGGTTTAAGATGTCAGATTCCAAAGACATACAGCTCAATAGGTTAATTAGTCACGTAAGTGTAATTGGGTAGCACGGGCTCATTAGGATGGGAGGGCCCATTACCATGCTGCATCTCTAAATAAAACAATAACAGCCCTTGAACACTCCAGCCAGCCAGTTAGTTGGCATAGGTTTTCAGTCCCCTGCCAGGTCTACCATCAGAACCTTCACCCTCTTGAATGATGCTCTGAGATTGAGATTACAGGGTCACCTTACTTTGTGAAGGCTTGTCATATGAGGAGTGTTTGATGGTTCTGGGCCTCTGCTCACTAGAATGCAGAAGAATTGTTGGTGGGGGGAGAGAGGCAGAAATCTCATTGAAACCTGTCGAATGTTGAAAGGCCTCAATAGAGTGGACGTGGAGCGGATGTTTCCTATGGTGGGGAAATCAAGACCAGAGGTACTGCATCAGATTAGAGGAGGTTCCTTTTAGAACAGAGATGAGGAGGAATTTCTTTAGCCAGAGAGGTGAATCTGTGGAATTTATGCCTCAGGTGGCTGTGAATGCCAAGTCATTTGATATACAGTATTTAAGATTCTTGAAAGCCAGGACATGTAGGGATATGGGGAGAAGGTAGGAGATTGAGGCTGAGAGGGAAAATGGATCAGCCACGATGAAATGGCAAAGCAAACTCGATAGCCCAAATGGCTTAATTCTGTTCCTTTTTCTTATGGATTCCTACAGGTGTAGTTTCAACATGTGCATAAAAAGCACTGAGCTCATCACCATCACATACAGGAATTATGTGAAGGTTTTTTCTCTCATCGCACTCCACTTATATTTCATAATCAGTTTTCATATGAATCACAGGTTAACTTCCAGCTCCCACATTTGTGTTAAATGTGGAACACAGATTCACTGTACCCGTCAAAATGCTCCACTGCTGGAGTCTGCTTAATTCCTATGGTGGAACCAAATTTTTCGGAGGTTGTCCAGTGGCTGCCAAGAAAAAACATAAATCGCCTGATCTGACTTAAATTCATGTGTTTGGCTGTAGTGACAACATGCATGCAGTAAATTAACTTCCTTCTTTCAAAATTATTTGTTTTGATTAATGTTTTTGATACTCCATTGCAGAAAATGTAATCATTCATTTCTAAAATTTAAACGATCAGGAATATTAAACACTCTTCCATCTCTGGCAACTGGCAGTCTTTAGGTTCAGGATTAAATTGCCATTAAAGGTTTTCATAGAATTAAACAGCATATGAACAGTCTAACTTGTTCACACCAAACAAGATTTTCTGTAAATGGAGGGGGTATTTGGGCCTTAGAAGGCTAAGTGCAAGAGTTTGGGACTAGACTGGCGGAGATTATGGGCAGCACCGACTTAGTAGGTCATAAAGCTTGTATCAATGCTATATAATCGAGGCTAATTCCATTTGGCTGATATCGCTGAAAACTTTTCCCATTCATATACCTGTTCAAATGTCTTTTATACTTAATTATACCTCCCTCAACTACCTCCTCCAGTAGCTCTTTCCATATACTAATTTTCTCCATTTGATAATCTTGTCCCCAAGATCCGCGTTTACTCTGTTGATCTCACTTGAAACCTATTCCTCTAGCTGCCTCATGCAACTACCATCAGGAGCTACGGAAGCCAAATTAAAACCAGCTTTAACCATTTGGTTCTTGAACCAACTGGCACAACCCTGACCGTTATCATAATATAGCAATCTCTTTGCACTAAAATGTCTTTTTTGTCCTGATCTTATTCTTTCTCATAAAATTGTGTATAATTTCTCTTCTGAATGCTATAAGCTACTGCAATTTAGCTTTTTATTATGCCTGAGCATACATGTATTCGTGTGAGACAATTAATTCAACTTTTATATTTCCTGAACCTGGGAAAAAGACAATCTTCCCTATCCATGCCTATGAATATCATAAACCTTTAAGATCTCTCCTCGGTTTCCACTCAACGGATTGTTCCAGCTTATTCAATCTTACCTTGCATCTCAATCCCTTAAAAGTGTGGTGAAGAGAAGGGGTAAGAGACTGGGGAATGGAAAAAGGGGGCGGGATGTTGGAAAATTATCGCAAGTTAGAGATGTTCATGCCACTGGGTTAGAGGCTACCAAGTGAAATAAGACCATAAAACAGAATTAAAGCAGTTGGCCCACTGAGTCTGCTCTGCCATTCCATCTTTACTAATTTATTACCCCTCTCAACCTCATTCTCCCCCATCAAAAATCTAGCTTCTTTACTAATCAAGAACATATTAACCTATGACTTGGCTCTTCACAGGCATCTATGGCAATAAATTCTACAGATTCACCACCCTCTGACTAAAGAAATTCCTCCTCTTTTTCTAATAGGACATTCTTCTATTCTGAGGCTGTACCCTCTGATCCCTGACACCCAAATGATGGTGTTGATCCTCCAACCTGAGAATGGCTGCATTGTGTCAGTAGACAAGGCCATGGACCAGCATCAGAATATGAATAATTAGTACGATTGAAATGGTCTGCCACCAAGAAACTGTTCTGATGCCTCGTCTTTCTCTTTCTCCCATGGTCCACTGTCCTCTCTTATCAGATTCCTTCTTTAGCCCTTTACCTGTCCCACATCCACCCTTCCCCAACCACCCACCTGGTCTCACCCATCACCTGCCAGCTTATGCTCCTTTCCTCCTCCCGCCCCCCCCCCATCTTTCAGTGCTGATGAAGGAACTCAGCCCTAAGCATATACTCTATTTCTCTCTATAGATGCTGCCTGACCTGCAGAGTTCCTCCAACATTTTGTGTGTGCTGTTCTGGATTTCCTGCATCTGCAGAATCTCATGTTTATATCTACATTAAAATTTGCCATGCTCTTGCCAATACACTTCTCACAACTCAGTGCCATTCAGCTTTGTATCATTAGCAAACTGGGCATCTTACACTCAGCCTCTTCATCCATCATTTGCTGGAGACCCAGAGCTGATCCCTGTGGCACTCCCCTACCCTCTTCCTTAATGAACATGCATTTTTCCAATCTGTGTGAACAGTTGTAGCATTTACAGAACTTTGCTAGTTTTTAAAACATTAATTGGAACAGTGGGATAGATGATGACTTATGAGCATTAGTGATAATTAAACCAACTTATCCCCACATCAAACTGCACAACTTCCACATACGTAGCTGTATATATCTGAGGAGATACATAATCAACTGAATATGAAACCCTACCAAAACCTCCCTCCTCTCCAACGGTGGCAACCTGAGACTAAATCAGAACATAGAACTTGCCTGGCCAAGGTTAACAAATGCTTCAAATAGTAATTGAGTTTGGCATCAGTATATATAGCTCAGTTACACAGCAATTTGAAAAAGGAAACCTTTGATGGGAGTAGAAAATCACAAAGAAATTTTCAATAAAAACAGAAAATGCTGAAAGCACTCAGCTAGAACAGTCAACATCTGTTAGTCCTTTTGTCAGACCAGAATGAGAATTGTAATTTAAACTACAGTACAGATTGTCCATTCATTTTGATGACTACTGCTGTAAAAAAAACACCATTAATATATTTCTTTACAAGAATCAACAAGGCACAAAGTGACTAACTGTGCCACAACCCCTTTGGCATAATCATTACACTGGGTAATGCAAGATCAGTATAAAATGTAAATGTGAATTACAGTCGCATCTTATTTGAACAATGCAAACATATTGCCTGCTCATAACAAGTACTGCATTACTTAAATAAAAGTTTCCCATCCGTAACAATAGGAGAGCACTTGCACCCTATGGAGTAGACCAAGCTAATTAATTTGAAAAAGGAGCACGTGGCCAGTGAAAGTCAGCGTGGTCATACCTGGGCAGATTGAATCAAGTTTCTTGAAAACAAACAGTAACTATTTTCCAAATCTTCCACAGAAGTAAAAAAAATGGAATAAGATCAAAGTTTTTAAGAGCCATGCCATAAAACCTGAGTTTGAGAAGGTCCTTAAACTAAAGGTGGTTTCTATGTCAACATTATTTTAAAAAAACAAGATGTAGTCCTTTTCACGTGATAAATTATCTTTAATTACATTCATATTACACATACATTTTTCCAACAGCTGGTGCAATACTCTGAAGCAGTTTTGCTTGGCTGATTTATCCTGTGGTGTTGCATGTACATCCTTAACTACTTCATATGTTTCACACCACCTGCACAAAAAGTTCCACACTTGATGGCCAATGACAAATTGAGGAAATGGAAAGTAGGTTCATTTACTAAAGCAAAATCTCCTCTTTGCATCACAAACAATGCAAGCATGCCAGATTAATAATGCGATATACATTCAAAAACATCAACACATTACAACTGGTAAAACTTACAACTTGCTACCAATTTTTTTTTTAATTCGGTATCCAATGATATTCCCTAAAAGGAGCCAAACGTATTCCCTAAATTGCTCTGTCATAGCAAACTATATTAGACTACACGTTACAACTGTTAAGGAAGTACTTTGGTCCCTGAGGAAGTACTTTAGTTCCTCTTCAGCAGAATGTTTTTTCTCCACCTTAATAATCAGAATAATTTCATGCTATCCTAATTTCATTAACATTTTGTATTGCAAAATTAAATTCTTCTCAAAAATCAGACCTCTCAGACTTCAACATTCAATGAATGGCTTATTCTTACATGTATTGCAAATACACTGGGTAAGGACAGTTAGCAAAATAAACTGAGATCTTCACAAAGAGAAAACTTCTCTGCAGGAAATACCAAGACATATAGACAATTTGAGCACAGATGTGTCTTACCAAGGATGAACATGAGTGGACCACAGTTCATTAATGCTGGAGAGCGAGGAGGCAAGAAAGTGTGAAGTGTAAGCACTGAAAGTAACCTGTCTATATCCTTCCATACCATCCACAGTATTTTCATATTTAGTTTTTGCTTGACAAGTAAAATCAAGAATGCACTTTACTGATCTTAAACATTAAAAGTCATTTATACTTTTAAAAATATTAACAACCATATACACAGAACTTCAGTTTAGAGTTACTACCTTAAGTTGTACGAAAAGTGATCAAGCATTTCTGCACTACAAGGTTTCACTTGCAAATGAAAATATTCTGAGCTCATTTGGGAAGAGATCAGATGCTGAAAATGTACTTAAGACAAGAGTCAAACTGCCTGCTTAGTTTTCTAAGGCTTCATCACAGAAACTTGATGGCGGCACATGCAATTACTCAGTTGCAAAAACCACTAATTAGCAATTTCAGTGCTGGTGTTACGGTTTCCATATTTGTGGTGGATGATCAGTAGTACAACTCCCAGGAGGAAGCAGATAGAACCAACAGTGATGTAAGCAATCCCCAGGAACGGATTCTTTCCTCCCATCCAAGAAATGGTGCTCAAGATCATTCTTTTTCGTCCATGAAAGCTATTGACGGGATAATCTGAACATGGTATAGGAATATACTTAATTGTTTTTTAACTTTATACTTTCAACTCTGCACCTAATTTAACTGAGGTATTCTTAAAGGTGCCAATATGAACAAAGCCCATGCTTATTGTGTTGCAGCCTTCTATTGCAGCCTTCTATGATAAGAATATTGGCAATTGCTCAGCTTTCTAAAATATACTCACAGCTCTGCTGTATAAATGCAGTGTTGGCATTCTTGCTAAATGTACCTTCACGTGGCATCAAAACTGATAACTGAATATATTCTGAAAGAGAAGCCTGATCAAGATAATTACAACTCAATATTTCAGCTATCACAGCACAGATGTAGTAAAAAAGAACTTTAAATATTCATGACACACTTTGAATATGAATACAACACATTCCATTCTTTTCTTAAGTCAATTTCATTTGTAATGTTCCAACTATCTTGTAATACAAGAATCACAGTAGTTTATCACAATAGTCTTTTGAAGTAGTTGTTCTTATTTTCTGGCTGCACTATGACTCATAATCAAGTTCTGTTCAGTGATAATCTTTCTAAATCTTTCATTATTGTAATCAAACACAGGCAGTGCACCTGACACTAATCTGTCTGTACATTCACAAGCCAATTATCAGACTTCCTAGTGCATTATATGCATGGGCTTATTTATAGAACTTCTTTTACAGCAAGTCAGCAAACATGAAGAGAAAATAAAACAAAAATACACCTCTAAAAAGGTTTCTCTAATCCTTTGTCAAACTGAATCAAAGCCGTTCAATAAAGTGTTGACATTAAACATGTCAAAAGATGGTCAATACTTATCTTCCAGATGGAGTCAAACTTACAATAATAATCTTCATTCCACCATAAAGTATAATATAAAAGTCTTTGAGAATACCTTTAAAATTTCAGAGTCTTGGGAAAAGTAGGAAAACTTTTCTCACATTAATATATGTACTAACATTTTTGGAGTAGCACAGAAAAGTGTTGACTTTGAATGTGTTTTTCCTGGTGTTAGTGGAATAGAACAGCCCTAAAAAAAGGGATTAAGTTTTAAATCCAGTAACCCCGAAAGTTATAGCTAATGTAACTCAGAGGCCTATCACTGGTTTGGTCAAAAATCCATTTCCAAATCGACAAATATGAACTGGAACTCACAATAGTATCTTATTGAGTTTCATTTTTCATTATTGGAATTGTTAATTTGGCCAATAATTTTGGTACATTCTTCCTGTTCCCTTATCATTCCATCTATTAATAAAATGCTAAGAGTGTGAAATGAAAGACAGTAAAGGCCACTACTTAATAACAGAGGACTCCAAAGCCAATTCTGTATAAATACATTGTTAGGTGCATAACGCACAAGAATGCTACTTAAATACAAGAGATTCTGCAGATGCTAGAAATCTGGAACATCCAGTATTTTCTCCCCCCTCCCCCTTTTCCATTCCACATTCTGACTTCCCTCTTACGCCTTCTCTGTTCCACACCCGCCTTTCACCTTCTTCCCTTTCTCCCATTGTGCACTCTCCTCTCCTATCAGCGCACCTTGATCTTCAATGGCTTATGTTTTCTGCCTATCACCTCACAACTTCTCACTTCAACCCCTCCCACCTACCTTCACCCTCACATGGTCTCACCTATCGGCTGTCAACTTGTATGCCTCTCCCCCCACCTTCATATTCTGGCTTCTGCCCCTTCATTTCCAGTCCTGATAAAGGGTCTCAGCCCAAAATGTTGATCTTTATACCTCTCCATAGACCCGCCAAGTTCCTCCAGCTTCTTGTGAATGCTACTTAAATGTGGTAAACCTTGATGGATTATGGGGCAAACTTGAAATTATTTTTTTTTAATATATAGCGTGTCTCACCAGTCACCCATTCTTGTCTGTCATGTGATGTCAGGATTGGTCTCCTTTTGGATTAACCGGGTCACAACATGAATGTTCCTGACTGATAGCTGCATGCATCAGCAAGGGAGATCAGGCTGAGTACAGGGCTACGGTGGGAAACTTTGTCACATGGTGCGAGCAGAATCATCTGCAGCTTAACGTGAAAATGGCTAAGGAGCTGGTGGTGGACCTGAGGAGGGCTAAGGCACCGGTGACCCCTGTTTCCATCCAAGGGGTCAGTGTGGACATGGTGGAGGATTACAAATACCTGGGGGTACGAATTGACAATAAACTGGTCAAAGAACAGTGAGGCTGTCTACAAGAAGGGGCAGAGCCGTCTCTATTTCCTGAAGAGACTGAGGTCCTTTAACATCTGCCGGATGATGCTGAGGATGTTCTACGAGTCTGTGGTGGCCAGTGCTATCATGTTTGCTGTTGTGTGCTGGGGCAGTAGGTTGAGGGTAGCAGACACCAACAGAATCAACAAACTCATTCGTAAGGCCAGTGATGTCGTGGGGGTGGATCTGGACTCTCTGATGGTGGTGTCTGAAAAGAGGATGCTGTCCAAGTTGCATGCCATCTTGGACAATGTCTCCCATTCACTCCATAATGTACTGGTTAGGCACAGGAGTACATTCAGCCAGAGACTCATTCCACCGAGATCTAACACTGAGCGTTACAGGAAGTCGTTGCTGCCTGTGGACATCAAACTTTACAACTCCTCCTTCGGAGTGTCAGACACCCTGAGCCAATGGGCTGGTCCTGGACTTATTTCCACTTGGCATGATTAACTTATTATTATTTAATTATTTATGGTTTTATTTTGCTGTATCTCTTCACTATTCTTGGTGCGGCTGTAATGAAACCGAATTTCCCTCGGGATGAATAAAGTATGTCTGTCTGTCTGTCTGACCCTCTTTTTTATGAGGCCGAGTGGCTAGCTCAACGCTCAACCCGGCACAATGGAAAGCGTACTCGGGGGGGGGGGGGGGGGGGCCGACTTGGATTTGAACTCGGGAACCTTCGCTCTGGAGTCTGATGCTAATGCCATTAGCCAGCCACTTGAAAATCAAAGATAAAAACTTTTGTTAATACACAGAATGAAGGATACTGTAGGTAACATGCAGAGTATAATTTCCATGCTGCAGTGTAGGTGAATATGAATCCTTTTTCTCAATAAGCCTGTACAGCTTACGGAACGTGGGCAAAGCTGCAGTGCGCATCCACACAATGAAATCTTCATTTATGAATCCATTGTTGTCCTTTTCCTCTGGATCCAGTTCATACACTGGTTTAGGCCAGTTCACAGGTTTTGTAGTACCTGTAACTCCAGAACAACATTATATTGCTTTTTCACCAGTTATACAACATTAATGATTTCTACTCAACAAATACAAAGCATTTTTAAGTTGCCAAGAAATTTTTGCATTAAAACCTGTAAGATAGGTTTCAATGAAGACATCCTTTTAACAACTTATTCCATTCAGAAAATTTGTAGACTCAGTTGACTTTAGTAAAGATTTTAGGACTTTTGTACCTTCATTGAGTGAAAAAATTGTTCCCTATATTAGTCACTCATTTTATGAAAAAAGAATAATTTATTTCAGTATGGTTGCCCTTAAACATTCACTTTTTCTTCCTCCACAGATAATGCCTAATCGATACCTTTTTCATACATTTGATACTTAAAATTTTAGCAGCCATATATATTTAATAATGGTAATATTGCCTACTGTATCACCCAATTACAGTTGTAATTTTTAAACATCAAGTGGTCACATTACAGAAAAATTGCAAACATAGAAAACCACCCACATTATAATTTTCAGTAATACAAAACCCTTTTTCCCCATTGAATTCCATTTTATAAGTGCGAATTTATATTTCATTTGGGACGTTTTGTGTCTTACATCAAGTCATTTTTATCAGTGATGACAATTTATTTATTGAGATACAGCGCAGTACAGGTTCTTCTGGCCCTTTGAGCCATGCTGCCCAGCAATCCCCCTGGCCTAATCAAGAGACAATTTACAATAACCAATTAACCTACTAACTGGTAGGATGGAAGGAAACCAGAGCACCCAGAAAAAACCCTCACGGTCTCAGGGAGAATGGACAAACTCCTTGCAAGCATTGGCAGGAATTGAACCTGGCTCACTGGTACTGCAAAGTGTTGTGCTAACTGCTACATTATCGTGCCACCCCTACCACTATTTAACAGCTGAGGCCAACTTTAGATTCGAGGGATGGATGAGGCTTATGCAAAAAAATTCTTAAATTTAGTCACCCATATCCCCGTTGATTAAGTTGGCATTCACAGCCGAGTCCAGTCTCCAGTCCAAGGATACGTCAACAGTTGTCTCAGAGTGCACCACAGATGCACTCTTCATCTGTGGGGCATTTTCTCTGAAACACAAGGCTTATGGCTTAAGAAACAGTTTACGAAATGGAGATGTCAGGGAATGGGATGCGACTTCAGGGTTGGGGTTCACGTGCGAATAGTAGTGGAAAAGGAGTTCAGGAAGCAATGGTTAAAGTAGAAGTGGAGTAAAAGATGAGGGATTACTTTAAGAATAAGGCCACTGTGGCAGCACTGCACTCAGATGTCAGTTCACATGTCCTCGAACTGGAGAGGCCGATTTTACTGCCCACAGCTTTGAGTGAGTAAAAATTTTAAAAATCCCAAATCCTAAAAACAACAAAATTATATTTATTAAAACAAGAGGTTCTGCAGATGCTGGAAATATTGAGCAATACATATAAAATGTACAAAAATGCAACTCAGCAAATCAGACAGCATCTATGGAGGGGCATAAACTGTCGACTTTTCATCATGTCTGGAAAGAAAGGGGAAGAAGCTAGAAAAAGGTGAGTAAAAATAAATTTTACCCCAACATAAATTCCATAAGAGCAAATTTTAAAATGTATCACAAATTTATAGGTGTTGATTTGTAAATTTCACAAGGGTGTATTTCCATGGCCCAAATGACTGTAATGCAGAAAAATATATTCAAAGAATTACTTTTTTAAACAAAGTTTGTATATTTTGTTGAAAGGTTAAAAAAATAAACTGAGTAGTAATATTAAACATTTGCACATTTTAAGAAACCTTACATTAAATCAAGAATTAACCTAATTATTTTGAACCCATCACATAATTGGATGACCCATCAGTACCAGGAGTGATCTTTATGAACCAAAATCACTAGATATTTACGAAGTTAGATTACCTCTGAAGATATAAGATAAATTGGATGCCCCAGATGGGTTCCTGAACTTAACATTCTTGTCTGTCCACCATGCAATGCCTTTCTTGATCAACGGAATCTCCAGTTCAGTGCCATTATCAACATAGTACAACTTTAGAGTATCTAACAATGAGAAATCAAAGATTTGTCTGTTAAGATGCAAAAAATACTGATACTGTGTCAAAATAAAAGCATCACAAAAGTTTAGTAACCAGTTTAAAGCTTGCAATCTGCATAGGAGACCAAAAGTTAGTAGGTAGCCTGGGGAGTTACTCGATGAGAAATTTGAAAAATGAATCAAAACTAAATAAAATAACTTACCACCAAATATACCATTTATCTTCTGTGATAATGCACCTTCTAAAGTTGCTCATTTTTATAATCTTTATAATAGACCAAGAAAGAATCTAATATTCAAGAACTAACAACTGCCTGGAGCATTATTATTTAATCTCAGGTATCAAGAATAAATCAGAAAAGTAACTCTTCCTGAAGGTTGGTGAATTTTGCTGTTTAACAAAATCTATTGTCTACTCTGTCTCATGAGTCACAAAAATTAACATGACACCGATGTTTATTTACTCATTTATTTGACAATACAGTGCAGAGTAGACCCTTCAGGCTGCGCTGTCCCAGCAACTTCCCAACAATCCCAGCCCCAGCCTAATACCAGGAAGGATCAACATTCAGTAAAGGAGCAGGGAATTAAATTGAATCAATAAGTTGGAAAATTGTAAAGCACTATGTTAAGCAAATTAACACCTAACTCCATATGGTTATGATGATATCGACCTAGGCCTGAGAGGCCAGCATCGGGCATTTTCATGCCTTACAAGGCGCAGAATGAAAGACTGTGTGGTGCGCCACTCCTCACACAGTCATTTTACAGTATTTTTCTTGATTTTACGAGGTTGAGTTGCGAGCTCAACACTCAACCCAACACGGCTAGAAAGCATACTCGGGAACGGCCCTACTGGAGTCGAACCCAGGAACCTCAGTTCTGGAGTCCGGAGCTGATGTCACTGCACCACCAGCCGACCTAAATATTAAATACGAGATAACCATGACCATTTCTATTATCATTGCAATTACCCAGTGCCTGGTATTCCTCCATTATATAGTGAGTCACTCAACCTACCTGGGGTCACTTTCCCAAACCAATTTGAGGACTCATAGTATACTACTTAAACCTCTCAGGCTTGCTGCGTCCAATTCCTCCAGGTCTAATCTCAGTTTCTCCAAAATATATACTTTGCTACTTCCACCAGGTCTCTATTCTGCCGTTCAAGCCCGATAGCCCAATGCAAAGTGCTTCAACTATTTCTGTTAACAACCAATCACCCACTAGTCCATGGGTCCCATGCACGTTGCAGCTGCTCTCAAGCAGCACCTGAGCTACACTCCAGATCACCACCTTACCACATACATGACCTCTCAAATCTTCAACACCTACTATTTCAACAGATTATGAACACAAATATTCAGATAAAATGCACCATAAAACAAAGATAGATACAGATTCATGTTGCTAACTTGTAAAAGTCAGCTCCTAGAATAATAGTAAAGCAGGTCATTGTGTACCCTAATGTGTTCTTCCAGATTTCATTTTACAAGAACAAATAGCTGGGACACACTTATTTGACAAGTGAATTCAGTATTCCTTTACAACCAACCATGTTAGATACAATCTACAGAATGTCCTTTCTCTTTGATGTTAAAGTTTCTGTAGTTTTGTTTCTACATACCATTAAAAAGGCTGTTTGCAATAGCTCCACAAGGGGCAATTGGTAATTTACCAGACATGCGATATGGTTCACATTCCTTGCTGGGTTCCTGTGGGGAGGGGAAAGTGCAATTTATATTTTCAAGACTCCAAACCTCAACATAAACAAAGCTACAAATTGACATCTCAAAGGCAACACGAGTGAATCTGCAGATGCTGGAAATAAATAAAAACACAAAATGCTGGCAGAACTCAGCAGGCCAGACAGCATCTATAGGAGGAGGTAGTGACGACGTTTCGGGTCGAAACCCTGACACCTCAAACTTATTTGATACAATAATGGATAAAAAAAATTGAATATTTCTATTGCATTTACATTTCACCAAAATCTCAAATGCTTCATTTAGGAATTGGAGGGCAGATGCTGAAATGAGTATGGTAGGTTTTTTATGTAAAGAGGAGCACACCCTAAACAGAGAGGATATAAGTGAGTGGAGATTAAATAATTATGGAACAGAAATGCAAAAGTTAGGTAATAAAGAATGAATACAACTGATTATGACCAAATTATATTTACATTGTTGATGAAACAGAAAGATTAAAACAATTAAACTAGACACAAATTGAATACTGGAAAGCCAAGAAAATCCAGAAATGGGAATGAAACCTGTCAGGATATACAAGTTGACAATTGGGGTAATCAGTAATAAACATCTATTGTAATCAGCAGTTGCAATAGGAAAAAAAGTTTTAAAATACATGTAGATAATATCACTGAGATCACAATATCTTTGTAGTTTTAAGATCATCAGAGCACCATCATTTTTCAACTGAATGCAAAATCGTGGAGATGGGCAATCCGGAAGCATGAATATAGAATATCCATAGAATATAGATATGGAAGTTACAGGATGCAGTAAATAGACAAAGATCTGACAAAGAGACTATAATGTTAAAAATATGAAACTAACAATTTTGACAGGAAAAAAAATAATAATGTCTCAATAGTGAGACACACAGTGTAAAATTAATTCCGGCAAAAAAAAATTGCACCAAATCTTAGTCTGAAATGGGCGACTGCTGTTTTAAAATGAGTGACCTTAGACATTAGGGCCAAGTGACTATGTAACACAATAAAATTAGTGTATTACAGGTAATTTCTTTCCATTGACACTGACAAAAGAAAGCTACAAAATAAACCTAACATTTTCAATCTACTTCTAGAAGGCAGAAATTTCAGTTTGAAAGTTCAACTTTGCTCAACACCAAAAGGAATCAATTCAGTAATTTCACACCACAAATCCAATGGGTAAAATAATAATCTGAAAAGTAAGGATGGGAAAAAATCTTTAAAAAATACACTACAGCATTCAATTTCCTGCCTATCTGCTTAAAGAATTACTTTAGTTTTTGGTAAATGCTTGTTAGAGAATGAACAATACACATCTGTAATAATATCTTCCAAACCCTACTCCACTTATCTTACAGTCAAAGAGCTTTTATCTCCGTTAAGCTGACTGTCGTCCCTTGACTTAACATAACGCCTGTGGTTCTGGTAGAAATTTGATAATCCATAATACATGAAAACATTTCCCTGTAAAATAGAATAAACAAACATTTCTTAAGATATTGAAAAGGAGCTATAAAATATTTAGTTAGCAAAAACCACATGGAAACTTTGTAACATAACTCACATTGAGTGAAATTAATCAATTTTAATTGGGTAAAAATGTATATGTACAGTTGCAAGAAAGACTTTGACCCCTTTGCAATTATCTGGGTTTCTGCATTAATTATTCATAAAATATGTCTGATCTTCATTTAAGTCACAATAATAGACAATCAGTCTAGATTCAAAAAAGTATGTGATACCTTCTACCTTCTGCAAAACTATTTGGAGTTAGGTATTCCAATCATAAGATTGGAGGTGTGGGTTATAGAGGTGTCCTGTCCTATAAAAAAAGACACACAGTCAGGTTATGACAGCATCTGCTTTTCTCAAGAAAGATCCATTCATGTGCACCATGCCCTGATCAAAACAACTTTCTGAGGACCTCAGAATTGTAGAGAAGCACGAAGCTAGAAAAGGCTATAAAAGCATTTTGAAAGACTTGAGTGTTCATCAATGAGAGAAATTGTTTACAAATGAAGGAAATTCAGTACTGTTGCTACTCTTCCCAGGAGTGGGCACCCTGCAAAAATTACACCAAGAGAACAATGTGCAATGCTGAAGGAGGTGAAAAAGAAACCACGGGTAACAGCAAAAGACCTGCAGAAATCTAGAACTTGCAAAAGTCTCTGTTCATGTGTCCACTATAAGAAAAACACTGAACAAGAATGGTGTTCATGGAAGGACACCACAGAGGAAACCACTGCTCTCCAAAAAAAAACATATTGCTGCACATCGAGTTTGCAAAAGACCATCTGAATGTTCCTTCTGGGACAATGTTCTGTGGACAGGTGAAACAAAGGTTGAACTTTTTGGCAAAATGTACACTGGTTTAAAAAGAAGAAATTTTTTGGAATGACCAAGTCACAGTCCAGACCTTAAGCCAATTCTGATACTGTGGCATCATCTGAAAAAGCCACCCCAGAAATATTGACATATGGAAACAGTTTTGTATGGACAAATAGTCTAAAATTCTTCCTCACTGTTATGCAAGTCTGATCAGCAGCTGCAGGAAATGTTTGGTGGAAGTTATTGCTTCTACGGGAGGTTTTACCAGTTATCCACATACAAGGCTCACATACTTTTTCCAGCCAAGACTGTGTTCAATAAAGACGTGAAAAGTGCAATTGTTTGGGTGTTATTAGTTTAGGAAGACTGTTTGTCTATTATTGTGATGTAGATGAAGATCAGATCACATTTTAGAAGTAATGCATAAAACCAAGTAATTACAAAGGGTTCACAAGCTTTTTTTCCTCGCAACTGTAAATACTTGTGTGTTCACTGTAAGTGACTGATAATATTTGTTATATAGGATTGGTTTGGTATAGGTAAAAAACTAATCAGAAGACGTTTGAAGCTCGGTTACAATATACAAGTGAGCATATCACCCATGTAATTTTTCTATTTATTAAATAAATAACATTTATTAAAAAAATTTGGTCCACTTCTCTGAAAAAATGATTCTTGATGTTCTGTAATGCTGAGTAATAGCCACAGGACATGTTTTACAAACATCAGTTTCTGGCTGCCTAACAACCAGCATGATTTTCCAATTCAGTAGATCTTGCATGTGCACTTCACATAAAACAAAGTTCATTCAAATGCAACTGTGTACTTCCTGTCTCAATGTCAGGCTGTAGAGGTCCCTGAACTATATCAAGTTTTACCATCATATTCTCTGTGTCAAAATTCAAATCCAACCTGGAGGGCAAGGATACTGTAAAACATTTCCACTGAATAAGAAACCATAGCTTAAACACTTCCCACAAACGTACTTCTCCTCATTCTATCATCCTCTCCTCCGAAAAGGAATTCATCTGTGTGTTTGAGTGTCTAAACCTACTAATATTTAATTTCATTAACCAGTGATCTCTAATCTGTACTTCAAATTTGTTGTCTTTCTTACATTCTATCTCATTAATGGCTCACTCTGTTTCTGTGAATACAAAAAAAAGCCCACCACTCTTATCTGTATGCTGAGTGCAAAATCAATGATTTGCCCAAACCTGCTTCCAAATGTTCTAAATCAGAGTTCATTGGTATCAAAGAAATACTTAATTTACTGTCCAAAAAAACACACACACAACTTAGAGATATATCTTCTCCAGCCCAATTCTCACTGTGTACAGTTCAATGGGGTTGCAGGCCAGAACTTCTATCGATACCCCACTTGAAAACTCATTTTCTACATATAAATCACCTCCAAACGTAGTTGGCAACCACTTAGAATGGCTGAATACAGGCACTTCAGTTAGCACTGCTGTATCACAGATCTACGAACCCAGTTTGGATCCTGGCCTTGGGTACTGTCTGGAGTTTATATGTTCTCCCTGTGACTATGATTATTTCTCCTGGGTTGTCTACTTTGCTCCCCATGTCCCAAAGACATTCAGACAGGTTAATCATCTATTGTGGAATACTCTTAGTGTTTGAAAATAATTAAAAGAAAAAACAGAGAATTTTATATATACACACACACAATAGAAAATATGCTGTAGGGCTACATAGAAATGAGCAGAATGGGGCAGAGAACCAACATAGGTCTGGTGTTATAATAAGTAAAGGACAAGGGGTTCACTGCAATGCTCAAACTGCAGCTGATCTGGCACCTAATTACGCAAAAGAAATCAGAAGGAGATGCTGATCTGAGAGCAACTAGAAAAAAAAACACTACATGTTTGTCCAAAGTAAAGTTTCAACACTTTTCTCACACAGGTCTGCTGTTGTCTTTGTGGCAACAGTCACTAACACCTGGAAGTTAAAGTGTGTACGTACGAAATAGTTGCTAGGAAACAGCACAACACAAGTTACATACAAAGGCACCTTTAAGCAGACATGTCACAAACCATGGAGCAGTAGCTCCTTGTCTCCCTGCACCATCATAGCAGATAGTGAATTCCGGCTACATAAGCCATGCTTTCAAAATTGAACACATATGCACAAGTAATAAATTCGTACCTCATACGGTTGCTCCAGCTGGAAGGGTACCACACATTCACATGTAGCGTTCCATGTCCCATTCACAGCACACTTATGACAAGGAGAATCTGACTCGGTGCCTGTGTAATCAATCTGGTGAAATTAAAAAAAACTTAAGTGTAAAGAAGGGCCAGACACAATATCTCCCACTTACAGACTGGGGACAGTTCCAAAAATCAGTGCTCTCAGAACCAAGACTTCAAAACTGATTCAGAAAGCAAATGATTCATTAAACAAAGAGATTTGAGTCTTGTTGTTAGAACATCAGAGATGTTCTGTACAGCATATTTCTGTGGGGCAAAATACCAAACAATGACATAACAGCATTCACGTTAAGATAATGAAAAACTTACACATAACTGAACCTTCAATTACAACATACAGAAAAAAGAACTAGTATTGATAGTTGTAGCCCAATTATATAATATAGAATACATAGTATTATGAAAATTTTTAAAATGCTGGAACTGGAACTCTGAAATGAAACAGAAAGCTGTAGATGCTCAGCAGGTCTGATAGCATCTGTTGATAGAGAAACAGTAAACGCCTGTGCTTAGGGCAGCAACGAAGGTCTGTATGGAAGGATTCTTCTTTGCTGTTTCCGTAACAATTGTTTTTTTGACCAGTCAAGGTAGTTAGCCCTGAGCTGAACCCCCAAACCTGGAGGACTGGTAGTCTTAGTCTGACCTCTACCTTTTGACATGTTTGGCATGGGTGATCCTACCAAGAGCCAAAGCACAAAGCTCTGATTCCAGTTAACACAAAGGTCACTGAGGCACGCAAGCCTCCAAACCCTACAACAAGGTTGTGAGCCTCTTAGAGGAGTTGATGCTTCAAATTGACAAAAATGTTAACTCAGTTTCTCCTTCTACAGAAACTGGCCGCTCTGGTGTATGTCTCCAACATTTCTCACCTTTACTCCATGACACAGGATATGTGTAATTCCATCAGTAAGCTTTAGCCTAGTATTTAAAATGTTATTCTCTTAAGTGATAATTAACAGTTTAAGGGATAGGCATAATTTCCCATCACAATGAGCTTCTATTTATTTACAAGATTTCCAATGAAAAATATGGAGAATAGTAATAAAATTACAAACAAGAAAATATCTGCAGATGCTGGAAATCCAAGCAACTCAGCAGGCCAGGCAGCATCTATGGAAAAAAGTACAGCAGATGTTTTGGGCTGAGATCCTTCGGCAGTAATATTTTCTGTAACTACATCAAAGTCACTAGCAAATTTATTTTCTCATTTGTGATGCACTGGTAGCGATGGACCAGGCTTGGTGTACCAATTAATCCATCCATTTCTCTGGTATTAACACAATAATTGTGCTCCATCATCCAACTGCACAGTGTTTCCAAAATGTGTGCCAAGCCAATTGTTGTCATCGATAAAAGGCCTACTACTCAATGAAATATACAGACTACAGAAAGCTGCAGAACTTGATATAATTCCTTTTCCAGTTGTTATCAATGTCTGTTAAACATGCAAAAGAAAATGTAAAAATATCTTCAATACTGTTTTATCTGAACATGCCATTGAATAACCAAAACTGCCCCCAACTAACTCATATGATCAAATTTAAATTATTCCATTTTCTTTGAAAAGTTGCAGCAAACCTTTCCAAATCTAACATCCATCTTTGGGGGAAATATTTCAGGATGTGTTGGCACAGCTAACTACACCAATATCCTTAAAAATAAACAGATGATAAATTTCAGATGCACAACAGGAAAAAAATAAACAAGCTATTATATTATATAAAAACTAGTGTTTGAACTGTGTTGTATCTAGTCATGAAAGTATTCCAAGTTTTTCTGCATACCCAGATAATTAAATTTGTGATTTTGCAGACAATGTAACATATATTAAGGCAACCAGTTATAAGAGACACTGATTCTGTGCTTTGAAAATCAGGAACACACCATTTAAAAAAAAATTTCACCAATTCTGGATCTTACAAAATAGTATCCAGAGTTCATATTTTTAAATAGTAAGTTCAGATAGTTAATATTGCATCTGCCATACAAAATATTAGTTTAAGGGCTGTTTCATAACAAGTTTTAAAAGTGGTCATTACATCAAATTATTACTTAAATTTGGCCATCGGTGTTCTTGTGTTTTTTTTAAAAACCTTTGCGATTCACGGTCATCTGTGTGAAAATAATCATTCCTAGAATTCCTATTAGTAATAGTTTTATTTTAGTGTGCGGATGATTAAACCAAAAGATAACAAATTCAATGCAGTGGTCACTGTACAAGAGGAACATGGATAGGTCAGATTAGTAAATATTGGTAGGTAGCAGAAAAAAATCCCTCCCTAGATTGGTAAATTTATGCATATACTAATAAAACTATCAGAGTCAAGTTTGAGTAATTTGCTGTTTGGTACAATGTTCAAAAATCATTTTTTAAAAATCTTCATTTCTGAATTATTCTGAATTAAAATATTTTTAAAGAATAAAACAGCATAGAAAGCTTCAGTAAAGCCACAACATCACTTTGAAACACTGAAAATCTGAAACATCACCACAAAGACAGGTACATAAATAGGGGGAAAAATTGAATGAATGAGCTTTGATAAACAATCCTTTCAAAGCTGCACTTACTATCAACATGCACATTAAAACAAAGCATTTCAGAGTTTTAATGTACTTCAATTTAAAACAGAAAATAGAACAGGAGAGGAACAATGAAAAATTGAAATGTGATATCTGAAGAGTTCTCCACTATCAGATTTCTGAATGGACAATGAATCCAAAATATTTTTCCTCCTTTTTGCACGACTTGGTTTAAAGACAGACATACGTTATTGATCGCGAGGGAAACTGGGTAACAAAAGGGCTAACAAATGAGCTCCATAATGCCACATTGCTTGTCACTGAAGCCATCACTTTAATATTTCATTTTGGAAACAGCAAAATTCTTATACTCATCACAATGTGTTTTCTATCTGAATCATAGTCCAACACTTGACCAGTAGAACTACCTCTCAGAGAGCGAGTGAACCTTGACGGGGCCCGCCGTATTAATTGAAAACCAATAAATCCGTGAAAAATAGGGGAAAAAACTTTAAACAAATCATATTGAAATAATTAAATGACAGCTTTCCTAATGCAGGTTGTAAATGTTTGCAACCGATTTTTCAATAACTAATGAGGTTAATCTATGGTAAACAAGACCCAATCGGGATTAAATTAAAACGGGGGTCAAGTTATACATTTCAACGACCAGAAGTTAGTTTACGTATCGGGTCTATTAGACAAAAGGACGTTTTGGAAAAATCTTAAAATGACAGCTACGCCTTTCAAACGAAGACATATCTGAAGGCTGTCAGAACGCCTCGGGCCGCGACTCTCCCCGCTCCTGCATCAACACCCGCACTTCACACGACCAATAAACCCATGGAAGGTAAGTGGCAGCTAAGTGAAATGCCTCTTCGACCCAGGCCCCGCGCCTCAAGCTCACCTCGACTTCCTTTATGTTGTTGGAGGTGACGAAAAGGCCGATCCCGATCGGGATGAAGACCAGGCCGATGATGAAGAAGGCGGGCAGCACGGTGCCGGCCGTCAGGATGGGCTGCCAGGCGGGCAGGCGCTGCTGCTTGAATGCCGTGTTATCGGGTTTCCGGCTCTTGCGCTGGTGAGCTTCGTCATCTTTGGGAGAGTAACTGGACGCCATGGCAGCCTCGGCCGTCCGCCGCTCCCCGAACCCGAGACCGGAAACCCCGGCGCAACCGCGACGCGGTGACGTCAGGGCGCCGTGACGTCACAGCGGGGCGGGCGGGCGGGCGGGCGCTCCGCTCCCTGTTGCCATGAGGACAAGAGGAAGCCTCAAGGCGGGGGGAGCGGTTTGATCCATAAACTCCTCGACGAGACCGCTCTCAGGTAGAACGAGCAGAGGTCCCAGCTATCCCTTCCTTTTTGTCGGCTGCGCGGCCAGTCTATGCTCCAAGCCGACACTGCTATCACTTCCCAACCTTTTCTACGCTTCATCGACGACTGCATTAGAAACACAGAAAGCCTACAGCACAATGCAGGCCCTTCAGCCCACAAAGAAGGGCCGAACATGTCCCTGCCTTAGGAATTACTAGGCTTACCCAGAGCTCTCTATTTTTCTAAGCTCCATGTACCTATCCAAAAGTCTCTTAAAGACCCTATTGTATCTGTCGGTAGCCCATTCCACGCACTGACCACTCTCTGAGTAAAAAACTTACCCCTGACATCTCCTCTGTACCTTCTCCCCAGCACCCTAAACCTGTGTCCTCTTGTGGCAACCATTTCAGCCCTGGGAAAAAGCCTCTGACTATCCACACGATCAATGCCTCTCATCATCTTATACACCTCTATCCAGTCACCTCTCATTCTCCATCACTCCCAGGAGAAAAGGCCGAGTTCACTTAACCTGTTTTCATAAGGCATGCTCCCCAATCGAGGCAACATCCTTGTAAATCTCCTCTGTACCCTTTCTATAGTTTCCAGATCCTTCCTGTAGTAAGGTGACCAGAACTGAGCACAGTACTCCAAGTGGGGTCTGACCAGGGTCCTATATAGCTGCAACATTACTTCTCGGCTCCTAAACTCAATTCCACGAATGATGAAGGCCAATGCACGGTACACCTTATTAACCACAGAGTCAACCTGCGCAGCTGCTTTGAGCAGCTTCCTGAACCTATGCTGAGCTCATCGACTTCAACAACTTTGCCTCCATCTTCCACCTTGCCCTCAGATTTACCTGGTCCATTTCCGATGCCTCCATTTTTTGATCTCCCAATCTCATCTGTGGAGACAAACTGAGTACTGACATCTTTTTTAAACCTAACGATTCCCTATGGCTATCCTGACTTAAACCTCTTCCCACCCTGTCAATTGTAAAAATGCCACCCCCTTCTCTCAGTACCACTGTCTCCATCACATTTGCTCTCAAGATGAGGTTTTTCATTCCAGGACTAGTGAGATGTCCTCCTTCAAAGAAAGGGGCTTTCTTTTAACGCCACTCTCACCCGCAACTCTTCCATTTCATGCACGTCTACCCTCACCCCATCCTCCCACCATCCCACCAGAGACAGGGTTCCTCTTGTCCTCACCAGCCTCCGTAACTTCTGCCATCTCCAATGGGATCCCAGCACCAAGTACATCTTACCCTCGCCCAGCCCCACCACATTCAGCTTTCTGCAGGGTTCGTCCCTATGTGACTCCCTTGTCCATTCATCCCTCCCCACTGATCTCCTTCCTGATACTTATCCTTGCAAGCAGACACCTGCCCCTACACTCTCCTCGCTATCATTTAGGGCCCTAAACATTCCTTCCAGGTGAGGCGACATTTCACCTGTGAGTCTGTTGGAGTCATATACTGTGTCTGGTGTAGCCTCCTGTGTATCAGTGAGACTCAAAGTAGATTGGAAAACCGCTTCCTCAAGTATCTTCACTCCGTCTTCCAGTTCCCACTCATTTTATTTCCAATTCCCATTCCCATTCCCAATCCAACATGTCAATCCATGGCGTCCTCCACTGTTGTGATGTGGCCACACTCAGCTTGGAGAAGTAACACCTTATATTCCGTCTGGGTAGCCTTCAACCTGATGGCATCAACATCGATTTCCATAACTTACAGTATTTTCTCCTCCTTCCCTTTCTCGCTTCCCTCTTCTCATCAGCTGTCTTTCACCTCCTAGTGCTTTTCTTCCTTCCTTTTCTCCCATGGTCCACTCTCCTTCCCTATCAAATCCCTTCTTCTTCAGCTCTTTACCTTTTCCTCCTATCATATTCTCACTTCACCCCCACTCACCCACCTGCTGTCTCACCTGGCTTCATCTATCACCTGCCAGCTTGTACTACTCCTCCTCTCCCTATCTTCTTGTTCTCACTCCATCCCCTCCTCTCCAGTCCTGATAGTGGATCAGGCTCTACAGGCCGAATGAACTAATTCTGCTCCTACGTATTAAAGGACCGAACATTTCAATAGGCTCTTCTAGAAAAAGAAACAACTTATATTCTCCTATAAGATTCCTTCTTCTTCTGCCCATGAGCTTTCCCACCCACCTAACCATCTATCACCTTCCAGCTAGCCTCTTCCCCCACCCTTTTTATTCTAGCACCTTCTTCCTTGCTTCTCAGTCTAGAAGAAGTACCTTGGCCTGAAATGTGACTATCTAGTCATTTCCATAGATGCTACTTGATCTGCTGAGTTCCTCCCCATTTTGTGTCTTTTCCTTTGTCTTGCATCTTACTAAGAGTCTCAGCCCAAAGCGTCAACTGTTGATCCCTCTCCACAAATGCTGCCTGACCTGCTGAGTTCTTCCAGCACTTTTGAGCGTTCCTCAAGAATGAGCACCGCAGTAGTGTAGCAGTTAGCACGGGGCTGTCACATTTCGGAGCATTCCCGAGTTCAATTCCCATGCAGTTCTGTGAGGAGTCTCCTGGTTTCCTCCCAGTCCAAAGACCTACCAGGTAGGTTAATTGATCATTGTAAATGGTCCTGTGATGAGATTAGGGCCAAATCGGGTTTGTTGGGGTTTGCTGGGTGGCGTGGCTCAAAGAGCTGGAAGGGCTGATTACATACTGTATTGTTAAATAAATAAACAGTTTAATAAATAAACAGTGTAGAATCTCCTGTGTTTATGCAGT